>NC_090768.1:33912075-33934575 GCF_036898095.1 Palaemon carinicauda | reverse complement strand
TAAAATCGTTGTAACGCGCTTCACGTCATATATACAATAAGACGAAGTTTGTCGTATCCTGAGCCTCTTGTTATTGTCAGCTCTGCATGAAGACACTCAAGAACACCCCCTCCTTCTCTCGCGATGTAATCGTTCTGAACTATTTAAGTTTTTTTTTTCAAGTTTTGAAATAATTTTGGTACTTTTAAAACCCTCTCAAAAAAAAAAAAAAATCACCTAAAACAGTAAACCAAAACCCACCGTACGGAAAATAATATCGAGGTGAAGGAAGGACAACAAATACTTTAAAAATATATGCTATTCCATAAACAAACGGCTATTACAAATCTTAATGTTCTGCAGATTACGGCATCTTGATATCGAGAAAAAAATAAGCTTCCAAAAAGTATTTATGTAGTTTAAAAGTGATATATCTCTTAATTTGACGGAGTAAATCAGGAAGTATTTTACACATGACATGAAATCACTTTTCTTGACGGCAAATTCTCCATATTTTCAGTCTTTAAAAGTGGAATCCTTGGGTTGCGAAACTTTTGCTGACCATGCAATATAAATTACACTTACTTTCTTGACGGCTACAAATGTTCGTAATATGCTGTGATTTATTTCTGCAATTAATTTCCAGTCATAACCGTAAAAAAAAAAAAAAAAAAAAAAAAAAAAAAAAAAAAAAAAAAAAAAAAAAAAAAAAACCACCACCTCCCTTCGTTTACGAAACTTTCTTAATCAGTCCTTTCCAGACCTCCCTTATTTTTCCTCCCTACGACTTCATCGTCATAGAACGGGCACTCGGTAGAGTGCATACCTCCGCCAACGCCACATTTTTTACCATGGAAACAAATCATTATGAGAAATTTGATTAACCACATCAAATCTGCAATCTAATATATTTTATGATGGTATCATAAAAAAATTGACCATGATGTAGCAATAGAACATTTTTGACATTTTGGTGACCTTGCCCTTTGACCCAATCACTACCAAAATCTAATCAACTGTCCTTGGATTCAAACCAATCATCCCATCAAATTTCAAGAGATTGAGTTAAGAGAATCACAAACACATAGATTGACACAAAAATATAAATGCACACCCATCAAAACATAACCTTCGCAACGAAGTAGGTAAAGGTCTCTCTCTCTCTCTCTCTCTCTCTCTCTCTCCTCTCTCTCTCTCTCTCGTTTTCACCCCACCGGTATTATTCTCCCAACTTCCAGGACCGAGTCATCGTAAGTAACGCCGCGATGGATATATGGCCCCCGGCAGCAATATTGTCTCTGATTTGACGGACCAAGAAAAACTCTCGTAATGTTTCTTACCTGTTGACGGAACCGTCACAGACTCGAACATTACTCAAGGTGTCGGGGAAGTTGAGCTTCATCTCTTTATCTGAAGATTTGGCGATTTATATTCCATTTAGAAAAAAATCTGGCGGTATGTTTTCTAATATTATATTTAGCCAAGTTCCTTATATTTTGAGCATACATCTCCCTTTTATAATAGAGTACGGCTATATATATATATATATATATATATATATATATATTATATATATATATATATATATATATATATATATATACATATATAAGAGGGGGTGAGAGGGGTTGAATCTGTGCATGTATATTTCTATTCAAATATTTAGCCGTCACTTTTGACGGGTCGCGTACACTAGTATTCTAAATCCTACTCAAAATTTTTTTTTAAACTCAAGTCTGTCTGTCTGTCTGTCTGTCACGCAAACACAAACATGTACTTATTCCTCATAACAAGAGTCAGTAAATTACAATACATCTTCACTTGAAACTGCTTCTCTATAACTTTCTAAAAAACATGCATTTTTCCTGCAAATTTCCTAATGCAACGCAACAGATTTTTTTTTAATGATAAAAATATTCCTCAGTACTATAGACATAACTAGACTTTCTTATTTCTTTGTGTATGAGAGTTTTGTAATCTAATTATTACATCTCCATTCCATTCACAGCTTCTTCCCTTTCATCTTATCACACTTAAACTCCGGGAGTTTCTCTACGAAAAATTCCATCGCTTTTCTTTCTTTGTGTGCTAGCACTCGAGAATTTTTTTCGCCTTTTCCCACTAACTTTGTCTTCCTTTCATGTAGTTCCTTTTTTATTCGGCTATTTTTCCCGTTTTCTATACCTTTCATCTGGTCCCGAACATCATAAAGATCGGGTTATTTTAAGGAGTTTTTGTCCGTAAATTTTTTTCCCAGTGAAGGTAAACATGATGATTACTCCTTTGATCTCACAGCCAGGGGCTCATAAAAACACTGCATCGTATTTCCCATTTCATTGTCCCTTTTTTTTTTATTTCACCAGTAAAGACACTTGACGCACAATGTTGACATCTTTACAACTTACAAATACACAGACGAGAATAATGCTTGGCAATCTCGGAAGATTATTACTCGCAACGCTGGAAGCATGATGAGCATCCATGAAGAAACGCGTGAATAGAATTTTCTTCCAGGTGATGGTACACCTATCTTGTATCCGGAGGAACGCCAGAAGTAACAAGGGAAAAAGTAATGGGTACGTTATTTAAAATAGTGCTGGCTCAAAGGGTAGAATGATTACAATTATGGAATTTAGTCTCGAAATTCCAGCACTAATGATTCCAGAATCATTTGATAAGTTTCTTAAATGGTAAATGGTTCTAAACATAAGGGAAATACCATTGATAAGAAACACAAGTAGTTTTCATTATTTAGCATTGTGTGAACCTATGTCTGTTCATACATAATTATTACTCTAGTAGAAGGAAACTAGAAGGATCAAGAAATAGATAGCGTGATTGTGTAATGAAAGATTTGCTATGGAAACGTATTGACGAAAACGAAGCACAGAAGAGGAATCGATGAGACGACTCATTCATAATGGCGACCCCATATAGAAATGGGTTAAAGCTGAGAATATTATTACTCTATTATTAACATATGACACGTAAAATTATCGATTAATAGCAAGTACACTGTTAAAATTTTGCATTAAAAACCGGTAAAAATCCTGGAATAAAAGTTGCCAGATATTTACTCTTTAAAAAAACGGATATATTGACGTCAAGGAGTGATATTACGGTCACCAACTCGTAAAAGATAATAACAAAGTAGGTTAAAAATTACGGTCGCCTGTATTTTATTGAAATACGGCTGAGAGCAGTATATTTTTACGGAGAATTTCCGATTAAAATTACGGTTTTTTAACTAAATACACTGTTCCAAGAAAGTCAAGCAAACAGAAGCATTTTACTTAATTTTTAATCCTTCGTGTAATTCTGCATTCCTTATCTTAACTGATCTATCAAAACAAACAATAATTGGTCTGAAAGCCAATAATTCCCCCTCCATTCACAAGACGGACTGAGCAAACAAGATAAGTTTCTAGGGGAAAGGCCAATAAAGAACATTCAAAAATAATTTCTCCACTTCAACTCAATTACAATATTTGAATGCCACCCCCCCCCCCAACCCCCACCCTCCCGCAAGCCCGCAAGTCATCATTAAACGCATTTGAATTGAATAAAGTTTCCGGAAAAAAAACTGACAAGGGCTTATCTAAACCTGCACACCTCCCCTTTAACAGATGCGAAAGCTCTGCTTTAGTCCTGTTTTTTGTTCAGGAATAGAGTCCTTGACTTTTTCACTATCACCTTTAAGAGTTCCTTTAATGCATTTAAGGTTGGTGTGGCCTAATGGTAATAACTCTGCCTGGTGATTGCCAGACTAGGGTTCGAGTCCTGCTCAAATTCGTTAATTCCTTTAGTTTTGCAACCTCACCATCCTTGTGAGCTAAAGATGGGGGGTTGGGGGAGCCTATAGGTCTAGCTGCTGAGTCATCAGCAGTCATTGCCTGGCTCTACCTGGTTCTAGCTTGGTTGGAGACGGGGCTTGGGTGCTGATCATATGTAAATATGGTCAGTCTTTAGTCTAGGACACTGCCCTGCTTGCTAGGGCAATGTCACTGTCCCTTGCCTCTGTTATTCATAAGTGGCCTTTAAGCCTTTAAACTCTTCTACCACAAGGTCTCTTTACACGCCACAGATAAGAGGGACAAGGAAATAAATCTCCTTTGTTTATCTTATTCCTGTTCTATCTAGAAAATAGGGAAGGTGGCGAAGACTTGGATGCTGAAAGGTTACAAACTACAATTTCTGGATTACCGTTTTTTCCCATAATAAATGTTGCATTGCACAGAAACAAATTTAAAAAAAATAAAAAATAAATCGTGGGAGGAACTACCCCTTGTGTTTACAGAGTCTTTAAAATAAAACATTACATACTAAGAATGCCATGATCATAGGTAGTAATTACCATTAACATGTAAATGGGCAGCAACAAATATGAAAAGTCTGGGATATTGTATTAAAAAATATATCATAACTAATAATAAATAATGGTGATTATTGTTACAAGCTAGTTGGAAAAGCAGAATGCTAAACAGAAAACGGTCCAAATAGGCAAAGCAGCCAAGTACGAAAAAAAACGAGAGTAAAAAATAAACTGATTATCAATAGAGATCACAAAAAAATTAAAGAAAATGTAATACAAAATAAGTCAGCTAGGAAATGAGTCCCGTATCATCAGCTAAGCCTAAAACTACAGAAAAAAAAAACTTCTAGAATATTGTTTTGCATTAGACCACCAATATGAAAAGGCAAGACAAAATATTCTGTCTGCTTTATCTCTACTTGCTTAAAAGATATGCGTACTGAGAAAGGGTTTTTCCTTATTTGTTTTATCATCACAAGCCTTCAGCAGATAATATTAATAAATAATAATAATAATTAATAATAATAATAATAATAATAATAATAATAATAATAATAATCTCCTATCTTAAATTACTGGACAACACTTTGAAGTCATTATATTCCTTATTTTTTAACTTTTGTACTATTTTCCAGAGCAGCCTTTCAATTAGCTCAACATGAATTCTGCAAAACATTCTTCATAACTCAGATAACCATTTACTATATCATCCCAGACTATACCATCTACCAAATAGCAGTAGGTTAATTAGCATTAACCTGCCGCATCTTAATGACTTTTGCGACATCTGGATTTGGCAGCTGCAGTACTGCCAAACTTTTAGAAGCCTGAAAGATCACTTCTACACTGCTTTTTGGAAGTTTCATTTGATTGGGATGACCAAGAATATTGATTTTCACGAGTAGAACCTTCAATTGCAGCCTCTTCGAAATATTTCTTCACGCCGGGAATTAAGCATTTGTAAAATCACTCCTAAAATAACAAGCCTTCTCATTGTGTTCCTGAAACACGGCAGGAATAGCAGAGCCTTTTTTAAGGCTCAAGGTGTGCTCGCTCTATCGAAGCGGTTTGGCCTGATCATGTGATGTGCCAATTAGCCACAAAGTATCAAAGCAGGGGCTTTATTTGCCTTTAGTTCGGCATCTATAAGTTGGGCAACTAAAGATAATTATGCATATTCATTAGACACACACTAAAGAATTTGAAGCTTCCCACCATTAAACATATCAGAGTTAAACCAATGTTAACGTTACCAAGAAATGTGAAAAATCCCTAGAGGAGCCACTTCATAATCAAATTATAGAAAATGAGTTCTCTGAATAATCTTCCTTGAAAAAAAAATAACCTTCATGAAGAAAAACGAGAGATGCGGTGTAAATGTTTGAAATAAAGTAAATATCGGGAAAACATAAGCTTTTTATAGCTAGAATGGGTTTATAGTTAATGACTTATAAATCTAAACAACTCATTATGATGAAAGTGCCACAAAGATCTATATCCCAAAACGGATCTTGGGACTATTCCTCTATCAAGTGAAAAATGATGAATTTCATATTGAGGGAAACTAACGCGACCAGAATATCCACTAAAAGGCAAACTTGACTAAACAAAAGACCGATTCGTTCTAAAGACTGGAAAACCACAGAGAACAATTCGTCATAATATTTTCCTGCAAGCTTTTGGCTGTCCAGGTTTTCGTCTTGCAATTACTCTCGCATCAAAGATCCCGGATGAGATTGAACATAGTTTAGAATTAATTCGGCCACTTTCCCAGATACAGGAAGTTGGTTGATACCGCCAAAGGCATTCCAGGTCGGGCTGGGACGGGTCGGGTCGGGTCGGCTGCACTTAAAGAGTTGTTGCACTGCCATTTCCAGTCGCCGGAAGGACAGACAAATATTCCTCGCCGTCAGGCAGAGAATCCCCGTTCTTTCAGAGGCTTTTTTGTTTGTTTCCTTTTTTGTTGTTTCATGTGCTTTTGTGAGAGAGAGAGAGAGAGAGAGAGAGAGAGAGAGAGAGAGAGAGAGAGGAGAGAGAGAGAGAGAGAGAGAGAGAGAGAGTGTTTGTGCTTTGTGAGAGATATTGTTGAAGCAGAGAGAGAGATGGAGATAGAAAGAGTGAGTGAGTTTGTGCTTTAAGAGAAAGTGTTTTTTGTGTTGAGAGAGAGAGAGAGAGAGAGAGAGAGAGAGAGAGAGAGAGAGAGAGAGAGAGAGAGAGAGAGAGAGAGAGAGAGAGAGAGAGAGAGTTCTGTTTCATCTGAAATCAGGTTTCGTTTTACATTGCATATATATCTTATTTATATGATATAATTACTGGTGTTGATGTTCTCATGCCAGAGTCAACAAGGCAGGGAACTGATGCAATTAAACAAAATTTACAATTAATGAAAAGAAAGAAGTAAGAAAGAAACCAGCTTTAGCAAATAAAACATGAAATTAGTAACCAAACCTCTTCAAAAGAAAAGAAAATGGCAGAAATCAATATACATATTATCAGAAAAGGAAAACCTACCTATTTCTAAGTTTTTCAGTCACCTTATTATCACTTTTTTTTTTTTTTTTGTCCTGGTCGAGTTTTATTTAATCAGATATGCCAGTCGTTCAGTTTACAATTAAGACAAAAAATTTGAGCTGTTAAACATCTAATTTGGAAGGAGATATGACCTTCTAAAATGTAAATTCAAAATTCGAGAAAACAAAGAATTGGCATGTTTTGAAAAAATAAACATAATTTCTTCCTCCTTGCTTCCATCTTTCATAGACATGAAGAATTATTCCTAACAAATCCGAATGCTAAACAAAAAAAAAATATTAATACTTTGAACGTCAGAGATAAAATTGTCCCCATATTCTTTCCAATCTTAGCAATATTGATTAATATGTAATGTGAATTACGAAGATTATTCTACTGGGATATTCATCTTTACATGTAAACAAATACAATTGAAATATATAGTAATTAGAAAGTAATAACGCTTATGTCACAAAATGGAACTTTACGTAAAACAATTTAAGGGAATTATTAAATTTAACTTGAAAAATGTAGTGAACTGCTTACATCATATGTAATATGATTAATCAAGTATTTTTATCATAAAAATAGAGATCAAGATCGGATAAATTATTCATGTTGACTAAAAAATAAAAACAGTAAAAATTAATAAAACAAAATAATATCTACAACTAAAGTCTAAATTCAAAACACGTGTGATTTTAGAAATTCATTGTATGAAGGATTTTCTTTTTGCTAATGGGATCAAAATTCCTTATATAAATGATTTCATAAAAATATGAGAATATGAAAATCATAAATAGACAAAGAACCGTGATTCCTAATATTAAATAATTTCATCATAAATAAGCTGAAAAATACTCTTTGGTTGTTCTCTACAATAATAAATGTTTGAAACAGAATTTGAATCTGTTGGTGACTATAAAATACCTTATTAAAACGCATTAATTTTAGTTATGGGAATACAAAATCCTATAGATCGCATTACCGTTTTAAAAATACCTTATTAAAAACACTTATTCCAGTTATGGAGACACAAACCCTATAAATCAAATTGCCATTTTTAAAATACCTTATAAAAAAACTAATTTCAGTTAGGGAGACAAAAACCATATATATATAGATCATACTGCCGTTTTTAAAATACCTTATTAAAAAAAAAGAAAAAAAAACTAATTTCAGTTATTTAGAAAAAAAAACATATAGATCACAATGCCGTTTTTAAAATACCTCATCAAAAAAAAAAAAAAGAAAAAAACTAATTTCAGTTAGGGAGACAAAAACCACATAGATCATATTGCCGTTTTTAAAATATATCAAAAAATAAAAAGACTAATTTCGGTTAGGGAGACAAAAACCATATAGATCATATTGCCGTTTTTAAAATACCTCATCAAAAAAAAAAAAAAAAAAAAAAAAAAAAAAAAAAAAAAAAAAAAAAAAAAAAACCTAATTTCAGTAATGGAGACAAACCCTATAGATCACATTACCGTTTCCAAGGCTTTCATTTATCTTTCTTTCTGAAACCAGTTCATAGGCTCAAAATAGTCCTCAAAGTTTCGCTCCAGATGATAATCCGTTCAAAATATGACTGGAAATTTGATCGAAGGCCTATAGCCGCACGTTAAGTACTAATAATAAACACAACTTGATGGGATTTTAATGTCTTCTCTCCCTCCGCATCAAAACTTTTTTTTTTCTTTTTTTTAACCAAGATGACTCAATATTATAAAGCCTTATTCCACTTCAATCATGAATCCTATACCTTAGTTTACTGGTATTACTTGCCCTGAGAGTCATCCTATTGATAATATTTACCTCCGCCAACGAAGTTGGAAGGAGGTTATGTTCCACCCACCTGTTTGTTTGTGTTTGTTTGTGAACAGCTTCCTGATCACAATTGTAATCGTAGAGTAATGAGACTTAGAGGGATTAACTATTATGTAAAAAAGCTGGAAATGATTAAATTTTCGAGGGTCAAGATCAAGGGTCAAGGTGACGGTCAGGCAAAATACCCAAGTCACATAATCAGCCATAGGTTTGGACATCGTTGTCACAGAAACTTCAAACCTGGTTCATATTTGAGTATATAAAAATCCACGCCAATTAATACATGTTAAGGTCAAAGGTCAAGGTCAAGGTCGAGAAATAAGCTGCCGTGGCCGAGGTCTGCGCTCTATTGAGTGCCCCTCTAGTTATCTAATACTTCTGGTCGGCTCGTCGATAGCTTTTGAAAAGTCTGTTTTATTCGTCTGGTAGAGAAAGATAAGATTGGTTACCATAACTACAGTTGAAAACTTATTTGAAAACTTAACTTTCATATATTCCGTTGTTTAGGACTTTTATACCATGATAACTTTGAAAACGTAATTGTTTAAAATTATTCAGTAGATAATTGATAGATCATAAATTAACTCAATGTTAATAGAATTAATAGGCTTTAAAAAACCAAAACGCTGTTATACCACAATTATAAAATCCTCCATCTATATACAGTATATATATATATATATATATATATATATATATATATATATATATATATAAATATATACAATATATATATATATATATATATATATATATATATATATATATATACAGTATGTATATATATTCATATATATAAAAATATATATATATACATATATATATACATATATATACATATATATATATATATATATATAAATATATACATATATATATAAATATATATATATATAATATATATATATATATATATATAATTTCTATATATATGTATATATATATATATATATATATATATATATATATTTATATATATGCAACACTTTTTTCATTCGGAAATTCAATGCCTACAGGTATTTTATGCCACGCTTAGTAACGGATGATAAATGTCTTAACTGAAGAGACGAGGTCAAAAGAAGATTGTAGTCATTTAGACACTGAAATGCAGATGCTACCATTCTTCGTCGACTTCATCTTCTCCTACAACAACAACAACAACAACAACTGCTACTACTACTACTACTAATGTTTAAAAGCCACCCAATGAATGGCAGAGGCAAGGGACAGTGCCAATGCCCTATCATGCAGGACAATGGCCTAGAGAAAGACCATATTACATATGATCAGCGCCCAAGCTCTCTCTCCACCCAAGTTATGACCAGGGAGGGCCAAGCAATGGCTGCTGATAATTCAGCAGATAGACCTAGAGCGTACCTAAAAGCCCCCATCCTTAGCTCACAAGGATGGTGAGGTTGCAGCAACCTAAGGAAATAACAAGTTTGAGCGGGATTCGAACCCAAGTCGGCAATCACCAGGCCACCATAACTACGCAAATAATAATAATAATAATAATAATAATAATAATAATAATAATAATAATTAACTCTTTGCTCGATCCGACTAATGGATGCAAGATCCCTTTTATAGCTAGCTTCAATCCCAGCGGGGGGGGGGGGGGAGCAGACGGGTCAACAAGTATAGCAAGATTACGCCCGGCCATATTTCTGCGTCGGATAAAAGCATTGAGGAAGCAAAGCGGTTAATCAGATTACCTTTGGAGAATTTTAACTTTCGGTTTCATCCGCCTAATGGAGAGAGATCAGCGGAGATTTGGCTCCGGCGAATATCGAAATCCTTTTTGGGAGCCGAGGATTCATAATTGTTCTTCCGCGTATTCCGAACTAGATTTTAAAAAGAGCCAGTTGGTTCTATTCATCGGCTCTGAACTGCAGTCGATAAAGGTATCACAAAATGAGCGTGGGTTTAATTTCTGAATTGCTGGTATATATTTCTTTCGTTATAATTGACGATCAAGTATTTCTAGTTATATTGTAAATTGTACGATTGAAAGGTTTAAAGGTTCAAAGGCCACTCATGAATGGCAGAGGCAAGGGACAGTGACATTGCCCCCCTAGCAAGCAGGACAATGCCCTGGAGACTGAGCATATTACATATGATCAGCGTCCAAACGCCTCTCCACCCAAGCTAGGACCAAGGAGGGCAAGGCAATGCTGCTGATGACTCAGCAAATAAGACCTATAGGGTCCCCCAAACGCCCCATCCTTAGCTCACAAGGATAGTGAGGTTGCAGAGACCAAAGGAACTAAACGAGTTTGAGCGAGACTCGAGCCCCAGGCTGGCAATCACAAGGCGAGGACGCTATCACCGGACCACCAAAACCCTAATATGATTACAAAACTGACAAGTCCGGTATAGAATAGATAAAAATCAAGAATTGAAAAAAAAAAAAAAAAAAAAAAAAAGTGACTTATGGCAAACAAAAAGTATTCGCCCAAGATATTCATTACTGTCTTGACCTATTCTACGGAGAAAAAAAAAAAAAAAAAAAAAAAAAAAAAAAAAAAACCTGTCAATTATGCAATCAGACTTTCTCACTGCAAACTCGCATTATATTAAATACCTCTCGTGGGATAAATTTCTGACATGCTGGTTTTTCTTTCGTTATAATTCTAATTGATGATCAAATATTTTTAGTTGAATTGCATGGTACAGTAAAGCAATACAACGCCAATTCCTATAAATTATAGCTGAAAGTGCCTCTGTTAAGGTAAGGATTCCCATAGCAGTTAAAAGAATTTATATCAGTGAATTGATTATGATAATTCTGGAACGAACTTCTTAGTAATATCTCTCATTACTGTTTAATTGAAGATCAAGCATTTCTAATTAAACTAAAGGGTTAATTAAAGCAATAAAATGGTAAAATGTCTGATGAAAAAATACTGTATGATTTATAATTCGTAATAATTCCAATCAAAGCCCAACATTCCAACAGCATTTTAGAGGAAGATTCTAGATAAAAAATATAGTATATATCTTGTCTCTATATATCTGGCGAGATAACGTAATCGTAATTACTTAAAATATGTGTTAATTAAGTGTAATACGTAAAATGTGTTAAGTGTAATACTTAAAATGTGTGTTAATTAAGTGTAATACTTAAAATGTGTGTTAATTAAGTGTAATACTTAAAATGTGTGTTAATTAAGTGTAATACTTAAAATGTGTGTTAATTAAGTGTAATACTTAAAATGTGTGTTAATTAAGTGTAATACTTAAAATGTGTGTTAATTAAGTGTAATACTTAAAATATGTGTTAATTAAGTGTAATACTTAAAAATGTGTTAATTAAGTGTAATACTTAATATGTGTGTTAATTAAGCGTAATACTTAAAATGTGTGTTAATTAATTTTAATACTTAAAATGTGTTAATTAAGTGTAATACTTAATATGAGTTAAGTGTAATACTTAAAATGTGTTAATTAAGTGTAATACTTGAAATGTGTGTTAAATTAGCGTAATACTTAAAATGTGTGTTAATTAAGTGTAATACTTAAAATGTGTTAATTATGTGTAATACTTAGAATATGTGTTAATTAAGTGTAATACTTGAAATATGTGTTAAGTGCAATACAGAACCTTACAAGATACTGACAGCTAGACGAAGACAAGCTTCCTTCTGTAGTCACGTGTCACTCCACTCATCCCAGCGAGAAGAGTCAAGTCACTCATCTGTTATGACCGCAACCACACATCAACGAAATTACGTATGGAAATTATATTACATAGAACGAACATTTATATTTCAAAATACGGCAAACGCAAATCACCAGTTGGCAAATAATGTAAATTCTGTCATTTACTTACCATACAAACCGTGTAATTGTGCAAAATTTTCGCCAAACATTTGCAGCAAAAATCACACCTGGTCAACGATACCAAAGGCATGGTAAGAGAGTGTACGTTATGTGTGTGTGTGTGTGTGTGTGTGTGTGTGTGTGTGTGTGTGGGAGGGGGGGGGTTATATTTCAAAATACGGGAAATACAATTCTTCAGCTGGCAAATATTGCACATCCGCTAATTTTTATACCATACAAATAATTTTGTACACAATTTTCGCTAAACATTTACAGCAAAAGTCACACTTAGGCAACAATATAACACGCATGACAAGAGTGTACTATGCTATGTATTGGGGGGGAGGGTTTTTTTTTTTTTTTTTATCTTTCCTTATCTCAGCTATCATCAACGCGGGAATACTTTCATCGAGAGGAACGTGGCGAATTCAATCACGATTAACTTCGATTAATCATTCATTAGAATAAATCAAAACAAATCAATTAAGTCTTTGAGATTATCTTTTCGCAGCCAGGCCGTTTCTGTGTATCCAATTTTCGCTAATTAATCTAAGCGCTGAGCTGCTTATTCCCGTGCAAAGCTTCGCAACAGGGTAATAGATCCCACTACTGTGTGTGTGTGTGTGTGTGTGTGTGTGTGTGTGTGTGTGAGAGAGAGAGAGAGAGAGAGAGAGAGAGAGAGAGAGAGAGAGAGAGAGAGAGAGAGAGATATTCCTTATATGTTAAATCTTATCCCGTCGTTCATTTTTTTCCGCCTGACGTTATAGGTCACTCTAAGCAAAACTGTTCACTTCTGTATACATTATATGAATACACTACGATAAAACATTAATTCTTTTTTAAAGGAACGAGGTACACGACCCATCATTTTTGTTAGGCACGAAATCTAATCCAATGTCATAATAAGTCATTCACTAAATATATTTTGAACTTTAAACAAAATAAAAGATACTTTTATGAGTGATGTACTTTTTATGTTTAGAACGTAACCATCATCATCATCATCATCATCATAATAATAATAATAATAATAATAATAATAATAATAATAATAATAATAATAATAATAACAACAACAACTAATGTAAACAGTAAGGCCCTGTAACATCAAACATTTTGCACAAAACGAAAACTCCAGCTCATTACAAACTATACCACAATTAAACATATAAAGTTGTAATGTTTCAAGCAGTAAAACCTGAACGTTAATGAAAAGACAGATTTATATGAGAGGCTCTACCAGAAATAAAATTCAAACCTAATTTAGAGTTGTGGTAGCCTATTGGAAACATCGCTACATGGCAGCCGCCGGACTGGGGTTCGAGTCCCGCTCAAACTTTATAGTTTCTTGAGTGTCTGCAACATCAGCCTCCTTGTGAGTTAAGGATGCGGGGTTTGGGGAGCCTCTGGGTCTAGCTTCTGAGTCATCAGCAGCCATTGTCTGACCATCCCTGGTCCTAGTTTGTGTGGATAGGGGGCTTGGGCGATGATCATGTGTATGCATGGTCAGTCTCTTGGGCAATACCACTGGCCCTTGCCTCTGAAATTCATGAGCACCCTTTGTGAGCATTTAAACCTTTAGAGCTATATGAAAAAGACCGTTGATTCAAGAGCTTTTGCATTTTCTCTCTACATTCCAACATCCCCTTTCGAAGTTCGATGTTGAGAGTGAAATTACATCTAACGCTTCATTTGACATTCTTAATTACATACATTGTCCCAAAAGAGTAATTCCCATAATTTAGAGTTTCCCGTTTATTTAAAACAACAGTGATAATTACACGGTTCATAGCGTAGGCCTAAGATTTTCGTTAATGATATGCCTCGTTGGATGAAGTATCAACGGCAGAATTAATTGAATCCTTTTACCTTTCATGATTACATCCACCATTTAACAAAATGAAATGCATACAACACAATGACATCCGGGGTAATGAGAGAGAGAGAGAGAGAGAGAGAGAGAGAGAGAGAGAGAGAGAGAGAGAGAGCTTTCGAATTTCATATATATATATATATATATATATATATATATATATATATATATATATATATATCAACACACACATATATATATATATTATATATATATATATATATATATATATATATATCAACACATATATACATACATATATATATATATATATATATATATTTATATATATATATCAACACATATACATACATACATATATATATATATATATATATATATAGAGAGAGAGAGAGAGAGAGAGAGAGAGAGAGAGAGAGAGAGAGAGAGAGAGAGAGAGAGAGAGAGAGAGAGAGAGAGAATCTTTCCCAAGATTCATTTCCGAAGAAGCCACGGAGGTTTTCCATGGCATTACCACATGGACGGTTTCTGGTCACAGAGCAACTGGGCGGAAAATCCCCCATCTTCATAAGAGTTGACAGTAATGATATTTATGTCTCAGTCATAAAATAAAGTTATTCTGGAATCTTTGCGAGACAGCTCAAGATCTCGACAGTTAATTAAGAAGAATTTTTCGAGCACTTTTAACAGTGAGACCTCGACTCCACTGCCTTCTTTATACCTCAGAACAAAAGACTATAAGTGGAGATTTTAAAAGCTCGTTTTGTTCTGTTGCTGAAATTATGCATGATGGAAATAAAATGGGAGAATTTACTCTCAACGCAATATGAAGTCATTGCTGTATAACCTTGCATAAGAAGCAACGTAAATAGAGTGCGCAGGTTTTTTTTTTTTTTATTAGAAAATTCTGCTGAGTAATAGAGTGCGCAGTATTATGAGAAAATTTTTCTACGTAATAAGAGTGCGCAGTTTTCGTGAAAAATTTGCTACATACAACTAGTGCGCTTTTTTCGATGAAAAATTTGCTCATAATAAGAGCGCACAGATTTCTGTGAGAAAATGGCTACGTAATACATTGCGCAGTTTTCTGTGAAAGAAATTTTTGCAACGTAATAGAGTGCACAATTTTTCTGTGAAATTTTAGCTACCTAATTGAGTGCGCAGTTTTCTAAGAAATTTTTGCTACGTATTAGAATGCGCAATTTTGTGAAAGAGAGAGTGCAGTTTTCTGTGAAAATTTTGCTACGTAATAAGAGTGCGAAGTTTCCTATGAAAAATATGCTATGTAATAAAAGTACGCAGTTTTCTGAGGAAAAAAATCCTACGTAACCATAGTGCTCAGGTTTCTGCAAAGATTTTGCTACGTAATTGAGTGCAAAGGTTTTCCCAGATTTTTTGCTGTTTGACGTACATAGAATGTAAGTAGGAGCAAATGTTTTTATGTTGACCAGGCTGACATAAGTCTTTTCATTGTTTATATATGACATACGGTATCTGTTTTTGACATTATTAATAGTTTATATAGGACATATCTGTTTTGACGCTGTTACTGTGTTTAGAATGATATATTGTTAATTTATTCCCATCATTTATTTATTTCCTTATTTCCTTTCCTCACTGGGCTATTTTTCCCTGTTGGAGCCCTTGGGCTTGTAGCATCTTGCTTTTCCAACTAGGGTTGTAGCTTGGCTAGTAATAATAATAATAATAATAATAATAATAATAATAATAATAATAATACAATGGAATACCTAAAGGAAATTCAACCTCGACGGTTGAATTATATTTTATATTCTAAACAACGAATAATGACTTTTATTGTATACATGAAAAAAAAAAAACATGTATATTCTTTGTTCTAATATTTTCTGCTCACCCGCTGGCTATTTTTTTTACTGTTAATCTCTACTTATCGTGAACTTTATGAAAAGTACATATCGAAAAAAAAGGTCTTTCTTCCCCCTCCCCCCCCCCACCCCCCACACACACCTTGATTTCAGGAGTCCCCTCTGACCTTTAACCAGTTTATATAAACAAGACCATAATGTTACTTTGAAGATACTTATGTTAGTTCGTTGCTATCCTGTTAGCTCGTGTGCAAAATTAACTTAATTATGCTCCATCTTAACCCATCTTTCGTAAATATCATTTGTTTTAGGTGAAAAAAAAGAAAAGAAAAAGATACAAACAACACATCAGCTTTGTTTACTAACATCATATCAACTGGTTAGATTTAATCTAAAGTAAAAAAAAAAAGAAAAAAAAAATAGAAGCATACCATCTATATAATAAGGTTTGAGGGAAAGGGACCGGAGGTGGCTCAGATAATTACCTTTCCCAATAACCTTTTCTCCTTAATGGTGTGGCCATTTAGGTGATGCGCTCGGATTAGTTAACACACCGAGAGAAGGGACCATACGTTCGAATGCCCTAACCATCCTTAATTAGGGATCCACCGCTGGATTTATGTTCTCTAGTGCAAGTCATTAGCCTGGCATTCCTACTTGTGGCTTGTGGTAGCCTATCGTAAACGACTCTATTATTATTATTAGTATTATCAGTTGCTAAGCTACAACCCTAGTTGGAAAAGCAGGTTGCTATAAACCCAGGGGCCCCAACAGGAAAAATAGCCCAGTGAGGAAAGGAAACAAGGAAAAATTAAATAATTTAAGAACAGTAACATTAAAATAAAAATTTCTCATATAAACTATATAAACTTTAACAAAACCAGAGGAAGAGAAATTAGATAGAATAGTGTGCCTGAGTTTTACTCTCAAGCAAGAGAACTCTGACCCAAGACAGTGGAAGACCATGGTACAGAGGCTATGGCACTACCCAAGACTAGAGAGTAATGGTTTGATTTTGGAGTGTCCTCCTATAAGAGCTGCTTACCAAGGCTAAAGAGTCTCTTCTACCCTTACCAATAGGAAAGTACCCACTGAACAATTACAGTGTAGTAATCTGCTAAACTGGAGTTCTAGACCAGCCCAAACTCGATAGTTCCTCACCATCTTCATGAGCTAGGGATGGGGAATGCCTGGCACAATCCTGGACGGCAGTTCGAACTCCGCTCAAGCTAGATAGCTACTAATATTGCCTGCAACCTTGTGAGCTAGGGATGGGGGATTTAGGTGAGCCTATTGGTTGACCTGTTGAGTCATCACCAGCTATTGCCTGACCCTCCCTGGTCCTAGATTGATGGAGAGGGGCCTTAGGCACTGATCATATGTATAATTATAATGGTCAATCTCAAGGCCATTGACCTTTCCCTTGCCTCTGCCATTCATGAGCGACTCTTAAACCTTTAAAATCCTCAAATAGAAAAATACTTCTGATGAAGCATTCGGCATATTTCATTCTTATAAATTTGTACATTTGAGGCATTTGGACGGCGTTAGGTCCGGGGAGGGCATTCAGCACAAAGAAAAAACTGGGAAGGGGGTTACAACAGTGCGTTCTTTCATCCGATACTCGAATTTTAATCTGGCCTAATGAGCTCTTGCTTCCTCTTCCATATCAGAATTAAAATTATTATTATTATTATTAAAATTTATCAAAATTATGAAAACTTTTTATTCTTAAAATAATTCCTATTATTAAAATTATCAAAATTATTCAAATTATCAAAGTTATTAAAATTATTAAAGTTACTATTATTACAAAAATTAAAATTGTTAAAATTGTTGTTATTATTATCAAAATCATTAATAAAGGTAAACTTTCTATCAAGTCTAGAAATTTCCTCTTCTATTTTAATCTTCTGTCTTTAGTATGTTCACTTCTTCTTTTTTCTCTGATTTTATTTATATATTACGTACATACTTTTTCCCATTCGTAGTTATTACTTATAACTACTTCATCGCTTATTGATGCTTTTTTTCCTCCCTTTTCTATTGTTTTCTCTTACCCAGTAATTGGAATTTGAGAAAATGATCAGGCTAAACTACACTTTGACTAAAGTATTAGGACGGACAGGATGATACAAGTATATAGACATCACTCTGGTCGACAAGATAACAAAAAAATTTATCCCACCTAGATGTCGTAGTTCGGTGAGAGTCAAGAGTGGTGGATAATGGGAGAGAAAAAAAGGAAAAGTACAAAGACTTTCTAATTGAATTGAGAAGGGTGTGGAATAGGTAAGTAGAAGTGGTGCCAATGATCATATGAGAACTAAGGACTATACCTAAGTCATTGAAAATGAATCTTGAGAAGGTATGAGCCGAGATAGCCTCAAAAGAGCGTGCTACTTGAAACAACAGTAATCATGAGGAAAGCGATGGATTCTTAAGGAAGCTCGATGTAACCCGGTTATAGACTGATTAACCACATAATAATAATAATAATAATAATAATAATAATAATAATAATAATAATAACAATGATAATAATAATAATAATAATAATGATAATAGTAATAATAAAAACAACAACAACAATAATAATAATAATAATAATAATAATAATAATAATAATAATAGTTATAACAATAAAGATGCTTACTATATCTTAAAAGAGACTCCGTTATACATACGCAACTATGTATGTTTTGAAACAAAACTTCTAGTCGGGGGAGAAAATTTTTTTAAATTACCATTAGGCCTACGATCCACCTTTATGTATCGATAAATCATTCTCTCATTTCTCATTTTAAAAGAATACGAGAAAAAATTTAGTTTAATATTACATTGGCTCCTGGATTCCAATGAAAGAAAATTAATAACTATAAATATACTTTTTAAAAAAATAACTCGTAATGTCCGGAGGCTTGAATAAATTCCAACGCTTTCTTTCAAATCTTGGCAGATTCATTTCCGACATTTCCCATTTTGGAGTCAGCATTTACAGATGGATATGTCTTGAGGGCTTGGTTTATAGTGCCTTATTATCAAGGAATAGTATTGTATTCTTGGGTATTAGATAATACTCATACACGTGTGCGTATATGCATCATTATATATATATATATATATATATATATATATATATATATATATATATATATGTATGTATATATATACATATATGTGTGTGTTTGTGTGTGTGTATTTGTGCAAGCCTTTAAAAGCTTGTGTAGGATATAATATAATATAATATAACATAATATATATATATATATATATATATATATACTGTATATATACACGAGTTTATTTATACAGTATGTATAATAAATATATATATATATATATATATATATATATTTGTAATTATAATGAATAAATAAGAATATATGTGCAAATAAATATATACAGTATATATATATATATATATATATATATATATATATATATATATATATATATATATATATATATATATATATATATATATATATATATGCGTGTGTGTGTATGTGTGTGTGTTTGTATCCGTGTGTATTGTATGCGGGTGCCCGTGCGTGTGAAAAAAATAAATAAAAAATTTAAATGCAGTTACTTAAAAAAATGAGAGAACTGTTTATGCAGTACACTGTATATCAATAGAAGGAAAAACCTAAGTTCTCTTGTTTCTAAGGGTACGATGCAATACTGACCCGGCTCTTGTGTTCAAGTCATTAAAGCAAAGTAGTAAAGAATGCTTTGTCTAGGTTATCCTTTAGTAGTGTACCCGAACCGTCAAAAATGACGTCTAAATGTTTAGATAAATATGTTCACAGAGAGACCCAACCCTTCCCAACCCATCCCTCCTTCCTTACTACAACCTGAAGGTTCGGCAATTTGTGGGGGTGTGTGGTTTCAGTGTGTACCTCTCAGGGTAAACCCTTTTCACCAGGGTATGACTAATTTCTCATCCACTGAGCGTGACAGGAAAGAAATTACACGCGGATGAACGTAACAATATCATCATCTCTTTCCCTCTGGGGACGAACTCTACTTAAATATATATATATATATATATATATATATATATATATATATATATATATATATATATATATATATATATATATATATATATATAGGAGGAAGTTGACCAATCATATAATATATATATATATATATATATATATATATATATATATATATATATAGGTAGATAGATATAATGATAGATAGAGATAGGTATGTTTCTAAGTTTATAAAACATGAATAATCTCAACGCACACGTTAGCCCTAATTAATGCAATAATCCATTAATTATGTTGCCCATACCCTTATGGATGTAAATAAAACTCTTAATTGAGTATTGCAAGAGCAATGATCGCCAATAGCACTATTTTTTCCTTAGCAATAGTTTCGCATTTTTTATCGAAGTGAAAACAAAATTAATGTTCATCGCATGATCTCGATAATCCAAAGGCATTAGCGCATTAACCCTTAATAATACCATAATGAAATATTCACAGTTATTTTCATGAATATCAGAGTAGAGGCCAAATCCTTATGAAACAAATATAACGAGATATAATTAATTGGCAACCAAAGTATTAATTCATTTAGGCGAACCTTGTTGCCAGATCACCACCTTCCCGGGGAGATCGAGTTGCCACGTCGTTATTTCCGTCCATTTTTCACGGTTGCTCGCTAATTATGCCTTAATGAATGATATTTCGGGCAATTTGTAAAACTCGTCATTGATTAATCGCATTTTCATTTAAGTACGCTGGGAAATGAGTTTATGAGCGAAATATAATTGGAATGAGAAAAAATCACAATGAAAAGCGAGCATATTAGTCTACGATTTCGTCTATGCGAGATTTTTTAAAAATTAAGATCTACGAAATCTTTTCATGATAGGATTTCTTTAGGGACTCGTTATGAATATTAATATTCGTTGTGAATATTATCATTATTGTTATAGTTATTATCATTATTGTTATTATTTTATAAATATTACTATTATTATTATTGTAGTTAACAACAACAACAACAACAATAATAATAATAATATTATTATTATTATTATTATTATTACAAGCAAAGATACAACCCTAGTTGGAAAAGCAGGATGCTATAAGCTCAAGGGCTCCAACAGGGAAAAATATCCTTGTAAGGAAAGAAACTAAAGAAATAAACCACTAAAAACATTCAAACACATTGATTCTTATAGGAAACCAATAACCGCACCGTGTACCCAAATATCATATATAAAAGGTTTTCCTTCTTCAAAATCAATTACCAAACATTAATTCTTAATGCAAACCAATAACCATATACCTAAATTCACTTGAATTCACTGATGAAAATAAACTCCAACTCGTCAATATTATTCCTCATTAGATAAACAAAAGAACATCAGAATAATCCGATATGAAATGGCGGTATTGATATTGCGGCCTGAAATTCAAAAAAGCGATATTTCTTACTTGGCTTCATTCTGATCAAATCAACCATTAATTCATTTTAGTGCAGAGCGAAGGAGCAGGTTTATCTGGCTCACTGACTGCCAATGCGACACCAAAATTAATGGTTTATTCTCAGATTAATCTGCAGGTTCCGGGATCGAGTTGGTTCGGAATTTACTCTTTTTTTTTTCTTTTTTTTGCAAGCAAGGTAAGGATTTTGCTCACCTCGGGAACGTTACACTTTTTGCGAAGTTTATCAGGAGAGAGAGAGAGAGAGAGAGAGAGAGAGAGAGAGAGAGAGAGAGAGAGAGAGAGAGAGAGAACATTTCTTATATTAAATTTGTCTAAACTGACAGAGAATAAAATCACATCTCTGATAAGACATTCATGTTCAAATCGAGAGAGAGAGAGAGAGAGAGAGAGAGAGAGAGAGAGAGAGAGAGAGAGAGAGGGCACATCTCTGATAATAAATTTATGTTCAAATCGACAGGGTAAAATCACATCTGATAATACATTCATGTTTGAATCGACAGAGAGAGAGAGAGAGAGAGAGAGAGAGAGAGAGAGAGAGAGAGACTTGTAAAGAGTATCTGATTATCAATAATGTCTATCTGTGTAACCCGGAAGACCATAGATAGAGTGATGGATGCTTTGACAGTTATCAATATTGATAATTATCATTGACATTCAAATTAATCAAATGCTCTGATAGAACGAGCCAAAGACCACTGGCTTGTAAATCAAACATTCATGACGTGTGTGCTCCCAAGGAAAATGAAACATAAAATGTTGAAAATATTGTGAAAATAAAGGACAATCAACAAAAACAGTAAAAGGAGAAATACAAGAAAAAATATTTTGAATCTGTAAATATCAATACTACTCTGGTCACACGCAAAAAGTTAAGCTGCAGGACTTTGGATA
>NC_090768.1:33891142-33909075 GCF_036898095.1 Palaemon carinicauda | reverse complement strand
ATAACGGATACAAACTGGAATTGAAAAGATAAAACACCCACTCAATGTGGTAATTTTTTTAGATAAAAAAATATCAAATACTTGGAACAGACTTCCAGTGGATGTAGTGAACAATAACACGGTAAACGTGTTCAAGAATAAGTTACACAAGATTATTAGAACTCTCTAAACGTTTAAACCAATTCTCTCTACCCAAGAGTCTCCTCGGATTGAATTGAATTGAATATGGGATTTAGGCATTAAGCCAAGCACTGGGGCATCAAAGGCCATTCAGCGCTATACAACGAAAATCTTTCAATCATATCTGTACACTCACACCATTTAGTATCATTTTAACCTTTAATACAAAACGTAACACTTTCATACAATAAAATCTAGATGTGAAATAAATAGGGATTAAAAGGGTAAAATAAATAAATAAATTAATAAAATCAATTATAGCTCGTAATATAACCCAATACTTTGTATAAATTTTCTCAAGTTCAGGGTATTACAGTTTTCCCCCAGTATATCTCTTAACGGTTTGTCCTGGAGTAAATGTGTCCTCCTCTGGAGATTAAAAACAGGACAATCGACTAAAATATGTTTAACATCCATTGTCACTTGACAGGTATTACAAAGAGGGGCCTGTCTCCCTTCCCCACTCTTCATTAAATAATTGTGCGTTGCATGTGTATGGCCAATACGCAGCCTAGTTAAAATAATGGTATCCCTTCTACTTGTAGAATTACAAGATGACCATTTATCCACCAATGGGTGGATTTGTTTCAATTTTGTATTGGTGGTCAGTTCAGACCATCGAGCTTGCCACTTATTTTTACAGTAAAGATGAATCTCACTTTTAAGATCTTTGTAAGGAATACTCAAGGGGGATGGATTACTTAGCCCTGAAGCTTCCTTTGCTGCCTTATCTACTTGTTCATTCCCATCCACCCCAACATGGGCAGGGACCCAACAGAAGTGAACACTGATACTCTTCCTAGATTGCAGAAGTACTAACCAGTCCTGCACCTCTTGTACTAGAATGATGGCCTGGGCATAATTTGTTTTAATGAGAGTAAAACACTATTGGAATCCGTAAAAATTGTATAAAAACTATTTTGGTTGCCATTTTTAAAAATATGTTGGACTGCGAGAATTATTGCGTACAGCTCAGCAGTAAAAATTGAACAAGAGTATGGGAGTTTCCTTCTAATAACAATATCCCCCACCACAGCTGCACTTCCAACTCCTGCAGCCGATTTGGAGCCATCTGTAAAAACATGCTTCCCATGATGTTGAGCAGCATGATTTAAAAACTCACTTTTCATAACCCTACTAGGTAAGGTATTTTTCCCTCCTGCCGTAAAACATACTTTAACAGGTGGATTACACCAAGGAGGAGACTTGGGATATCCTACCTCTGCTATCTGTGCTGTTAACAAGCCTACTTCTCTAGCATCATTTTTCAGCTGTACTTCCAAAGGCTTAGGCACTCTAGATCTGTTAGGAGCCCGATCTAAAGGCGCCCTAACATATTTACAGTTAGGATTGTTTCTCACAGCAAGGGACCTAGCTAAAAACCTCAAACTCAACTCCTCTCTGCGAATGGAAAGGGGAGGTATGCCAGAATCAACATAGAGACTGTCAATGGGAGATGTTCTGTAAGCACCTGTGCAGATGCGAAGCCCAGCATTGTGAACAATATCAAGTTTTCCAAGTAAAGTCTTTGTAGCTGACCCATATATTTGGCATGCATAGTCTAACTTGCTCAGACACAAAGATGTATAAATTCTAAGCAAAGTTGTTCTATCAGCACCCCAATCAAAATGCGATATCACTTTCAGAATGTTCAGTGACTTCTTAACCCTGATAGATAGGTCATTTATATGGGGACCAAATGTCATTTTCTTGTCGAAAATGACTCCAAGAAACTTGACACTATCCTCATATGGCAAAATACAATCATTTAAGAAAAGGGTGGGGATCTCTTCCCTTTTACGAGTACGAGTAAAGCGAATGGCTTTGGTCTTCTGAGGAGAAAACATGAATCCGCGAGAATTTGCCCATGCGGAAGCAGCATTTATTGCAATTTGAAGATTTTGGCATGCTTGTAGTGCAGATGATCCACTACAATAAATTGCAAAGTCATCGACAAATAGTGATCCTTGTATGCCAGGAGGTATGTGACTAATGAGACTATTAATTGCAACAGCAAACAAGGTCACACTCAATACGCTGCCTTGGGGGACACCTTCTTCTTGCATGTAGGATGAAGATAGTTCTGACCCTACTCTCACTTTAATGGAGCGGTTTGATAAAAATTCTTCAATAAAAGAGAACATATGTCCTCCTATACCCCACGAGGCCAATTGCTTTAAAATACCACCCCTCCATGTGGTGTCATATGCCTTTTCGAGGTCAAAAAAGACACCCACCACCTGGTTTTGGTTAGAAAAAGCATTTGAAATTTCCCTTGATAACATCAGCAAAGGGTCTAGAGTACTTCGGTTCTTCCTAAAACCAAACTGTCTGTTAGATAAAAGATTTTTTGATTCTAGATACCACACAAGTCTGTTGTTGATCATTCTCTCAAATAGTTTGCATATGCAACTGGTCAAGGATATGGGCCTATAACTAGATGGCAGTTCTGGGTCTTTACCAGACTTGTGGCCTGGAATTACAATTGAAGTATGCCAGGAATCAGGAGATGTATGGGAAGCCCATAGACCATTAAAGGTTTCTAATAAAAATTCCTTGGTATCCACTGGAAGATGTGATATCATTTCATACCGGATGCCATCCTCACCTGGGGCAGTTAAAGAAGAGCTGGAGATAGCATTTTGCATCTCCTCCATACTAAAAGGCAGGTTAAAAGCTTCAGTATTTGAAGAAGCAGGAGGAACAACAGATGTTGATGCTCTAATTTGTTGAAATGCTGGGGAATAGTTGTCAGCACTTGATACATAAGCAAAGTGCTTAGCAAGAACCTCTGCTACATCTTTGGGGTCAGATATATATCTATTATTTTCCCTTAATATTGGTAGAGGCTTAGGGACGAATTTACCTTGAAGTTTTCTAATCTTGTCCCATATTTCCTTTGAAGGAGTTTTGGTATTAATATTAGATATATATTTCTTCCAAGATGCTCTCTTTGCTTTTTTAAAAATTCTTTTTTGTTTGGCACAGGCTCTGAGATATGCTATTCTATCTGCTAAATAGTTTGTCCTCAAGTATCTTCTGAAGCAAGTTCGGGTCACTTTTCTTGCGTTGGCACATTCTTTACTCCACCAAGGAACTACAGAGCGATGAGGTAAACCGCATGTTTTAGGTATAAACTTGCTAGCATTATCATCAATAATATTTTCAAGATGTTGATAGGCATGTACTGGAGATGTAAATTCATCATATTCTTTATCAGTGTGTGAACAGTTTTCATAAGCTGCCCAGTCTGCCTCATCTATCTTCCATTTTGGTGGACACTGAGAAGGAAGATTATGGACATAATTTAACATTATTGGCCAATGGTCACTGCCATGTAGGTGTTCATTTACTGACCAAAGGTAGTCCAATCGAATGGATGAGGAACAGATTGACAAATCAATGGCTGATGTAGAGTTGTGGACTACATCATACCTAGTTGGAGAACCATCATTCATTAGTATTACATCATTGTTGTCGATTAATTCTTCAACAAGATTACCCCATCTATCGCACACATTTCCACCCCATAAAGTATGCTTTGCATTAAAATCACCCATTAAAATAAAAGGGGCAGGAAGCTGATTGATCAAGTCTTGGAGGTCAGAAAGTCTAAGCCTTCTTGGATTACCAGCATGATCTAAGAGGAAAAGTTCTAAGGATGGTTCAATATATAGCGAGCATAAAGTAATTTTTTTCCCGATATGAGTTCTAACTGCACATGCCTGTAGTGGTGTATTGAGTGGGATTGTTTCAAACTTTACAGATTTGTGAATAATAAAACCTGTACCACCTTGAGCTCTTGCAGCTTGCAAAGGAGGGGATCTACAAAAATGATAATTGAGTCCGGGATTAAATGGTTTGTCACTGATCTTGGTTTCCTGTAGGCAAATTACCTTCGTGTCTGAGTCCCTGGTTAAAGTTTTTATTTGCTCAATGCTAGTACTTAGACCTCTGCAATTCCACTGGATGATAGACATTATCTTTTGTTATTATTTTTCTTTGTCTCATTTGTCTTTTGGGACTTTTCAGATGAAGCCATGTAAGGCCTGGAGATGGAAGGCTTTACTAGGCCACCACTCTTCTTTTCTTTCTTTCTAGGATCTTTATAAGAGTCAACCTTAGTATCATGAGCAGTAGGGCACTTACCTGACTTAGATGAAGGTGAGGATGATGGGGACCTTTTCCTCTTTGGAAGATCTTGTTTTCCAATCTCCATCAAATCAGGTAGAGATTCTGCCTGAGACAATACATTTAAGGTGGTGGAAGCCACATTGGCTTCCTTGGAGGATTGTGCTAGAACTTCAACAGTTCGAGCACTTAACCCAGAAGGCTGGGCTACTACCTCTAGGGGAGATGCTCCTATCGGTGACAATACTTTTGGTGTGTTGGACACCATATTGACCTCTTTGGAGGTTTGTGCTCTGGCTTTTATAGCCTGAGCACTTGACCCAGATGGCTGGGCTACTACCACTAAGGGAGATGCACCTGACGGGCCAGGTGCTGCCACTGGTCCCCCTGTGGTAGTAAGGGGTAGTGGATTATAATCTTTTGTTGGCATCTTAACCGCGCGAGCAAAATTAAGTTGCCGATTGAGTAAATGCTTTGCATAACCTACACTTATATGTTCAGCATTTGCTTTCAAGATTGCAGCTTCTTCATTCTTGTATTCTCTACATCTTTTATCATTTGGTTTATGATTATCTTTACAGTTTGCACAGGTTGTATCTCTGTTGCATTGGCCATGTTCTAACAAAGAACAGTTAATACAGATCTTCGTATTATTGCAGTACCGGGAAGGGTGACCGTACTTGAAACAATTAAAGCATTGTAAAGGCCTAGGTTTATATTCTCGAACACGTACTCTTTCATTCTCAATAATTATATGATCTGGTATAACAGGGGTTTCAAATGTTAAAACTACCATGCTTGTTTGAGGGATCTTACTTACTTTCCAAACATTAGCAGGGCACATGTCCAGAATTTCTGGTTCTGAGAATTCATATAGATCTTTATCAAAAACTACTCCTTTACCATAGCTGAAGCTCATATGTGGTTTAATATCCTTAATAGGATCAATTTCTGCAATCTTCATGCCACAAAGCATGTGAGCTTGAGTATCTGATTTTGCATTAATCAAAACAGATTGCTTACCGTATCTACTAATATCCTTACTTTTAATTAAACCAACTTTTTTTTGTATAAATTTACTAATCTTATAATAGTTATAATTATCTATCTTTCCAGATGCAATTATCCATGTTGGGGGCTTGGGGGTTCTTACTTCTGGAAGTCTATGCTCTATTTCTTTTTCCATCCATTCTTCTGGTTTATATATCTCTAGGTGTCTTGGTGCTTTATCACATAAAGCCCCAGAAATCAAACAATTGTCAATTTTTATGCTCTTTAAATTTTTATTTGCTTCTAAAGCAATCTCAAAACTTGAAAATGATACCCAAGCTTCCCAAAAGCCTTTACTACCATTAAGCTCCATTAAAATTTCTTTGATTGCTCCAAATCTACAGAAGGCTTCATGAATTATGTCATAGCTACAACCAATTGGTATGTTTTTTAAGTGGAGAATTTTCAGATTTTTTGTTGGATCTGGTAATGAGCCAGAACCAGAGGGTAAAGTATTACGGTTATTACAAGCATCATTTTCCACCAGTGCCGATAAATTGTCTTTAACAACACTGGTCAAAGAAGTATTGTTGGAGGAATCCTTTTTATTGCCGAGGTTGTCAACAGAGCTTTCCCTATTTAAACAAGCAGAAGTCGTCAACGGTGTCTGGGGTTCGCCATTTGATCCAGGGGTACGGGGAATATTAAGTTTACTCATTAATTATTTTTTCAGGGGGAGGGAAGGGGTCATAATAACAATGGAAAAAAAAAACAATGGAAAAAAATATAGTTTAAGGGAGAGAAAAGATTAAGACTGTCTGAAATTCCAAAGAAGACACCGTTAGCCTTTCCTGGAATTAATTTCTCCACCAATGACACCTGTGAAAGCTGCTTACCAAATGTCCACTCCCTACCCTACCACAAAGGGATGGTACCACTATGATTAGAGTGGCTCAAGTGTATGCCAAACCCGCTTGATGGGACTGAGAGCATTTCAAGAATACAATCATCCCCACTCTAATCATAGTGGCAGGCAAACCGGACAGAATGCCGAGAGTCCTATCTCTATAAAATAGCCAACCCCTGGAATCCGAAGGCTAAATTTCCTAAGAGATAGTTCCGCGTGCCAGTATGGGAATACTGACACTCCTAGGTGTCCAAACATTTTCGGGCAGTTGGCAAGACCACCACAGCTCCCACAATTGATTTTGAAATAAAAACCGATCATGGATACAATGTCCCCTCTAAAAAACCTGGACAGTGAAATGGGTAAAAGAGTTTTGACAGCAAGGTTGGAGACAGCTGATAAATATGAAGGAGGAATAAGCAATAAGAGGTAATAGAAAAAGAATGAGAGAAATTTAGAGTCAAACTGAGGAAAAGAAATTCCCCAGTTCGAGAGCCCTCTTGCCCGTCACAAGCCTTCAGCACGGGAATGATATGCCGTGCTGAAGCCCAATGACTTCATCAAGGCATTCTCTCGTTAAGAGGGGAGTCTCCTCGGATGGACGGACTAAAAAGTCTTTTGAGACATCCAATTCTCTCTCTCTCTCTCTCTCTCTCTCTCTCTCTCTCTCTCTCTCTCTCTCTCTCTCTCTCTCTCTCTCTCTCTCTCTCTCTCTCTCTCTCTCTGATAGAATAATTTTCTAAACAAATATCTGTTTTTGATAAGGCAGTGCCTTTACACAGGTACAGTTAATCAGCCACTAACCTACTCATGTTACTCTTCTTAAAATACTTTATTTCACTCGTCCGTTACTTCTCTTGTAGTTTATTTAGTTCTTTAGTTCTTTAGTTCCTTACCTATTTTCCCTGTTGGAGGCTTTGGGCTAATAGCATCCTATTTTTCGGACAATTCGGACAGCAATATTAGCTTTTATTTTCCTGACATCGTTCTCTTACAAGAAAAAAAACAAACCCTTTTCTGAATTCAATCATAAATACAATCCGCAATGAACGTGGAATACTGCTTCAAATCCAACTGCCTCCGATGGTAATATCCCATTTCCAGTAGCTTTTCTTGTATAATTGAATTTCGATTACAAGCTGTACTTTACGAGAGGAAGTTATTCACTTTCATCGACATAATAGTTTTCGGGCTTTTTTATACATTTTTATAATTCTATGCAGCTGCACTTTGATTAAAAACTTTAATAATTGGAACAAAAAGGAGAAAAATTTACAACTAAGGTTTAATTTTTCATTATTTACAAGGAAAAAAATTGTTCGCTTTTTCATTATTTTAAAGCAAAAATTATTCGCTTTTTCATTTAAAAGTAAAATTTTCCACTTTTTCATTAATTCCAACTTGTTTTGCATTTAAAAAAAAAATAGATCTACCGATCTTCATCAAAATTTCGAAAATACAACATGAGACGAAAAAAAAATGAAATAAAATTACAGCACAACAATTCATTATTTTGAAAATAAGTCTTAAGAAGCAATTCCCCAAAAAGGAGTGAATCAGTAACAACCTCTAAACAGAGACGCGTTTATTTCGGTTAACCAATCTGAGCATATCACCCGAATGGCCAAACCATTAAGGGGAAAGATAATTGGGAGAGATAATTGCCTAAACCGCCTCCAACACTGCCTCGATCTCCCCTGACCTCCCCTCTCCCCTAACCCACTCTCCCCCTTCCCCGGATTATCTAGATTTTCTTGTTACCGGATCTTATTTACACTTAACTTGGGTTTAAAGGCGATGTGACTAAAGAAAAGAAAAGAAAAAGGGGCAGACGACAAAATACCCGCGTTCGGGTTCAGGCATATGCTTAATATATGTTCATGCAAGCATATTTTTTTCCTTAATTTGTTGTTACCTGTATAAAAATAAACAAGAAAAAGTATACCATAAAATATACGTGTTCGGGTTCAGGAATATGCTTAATATATGTTCATGCACGCGTATATTTTTCCTTAATATCATTATTATCATTATTATTATTTGCTAAGCTACAACCTTAGTTGGAAAAGCAGGATGCTATAAGCCCAGGAGCCCCAACAGGGAAAATAGCCCAGTGAGAAAAGGAAACAAGGAAAAATTAAATAATTTAAGAATAGTAACATTAAAATAAAAAATTTTCATATAAACTATATAAACTTTAACAAAACCAGAGGAAGAGAAATTAGATAGAATAGTGTGCCTGAGTTTTACTCTCAAGCAAGAGAACTGTAACTCAAGACAGTGGACGATCATGTTACAGAGGCTATAGCACAACTCAGGACTAGAGAACAATGGTTTGATTTTGGAGTGTCCTCCTAGAAGAGCTGCTTACCATGGCTAAAGAGTCTCTTCTACCCTTGCCAAGAGGAAAGTAGCCACTGAACAATTACAGTTTAGTAGTTAACCTCTTGGGAGAAGAAGAATTGTTTGGTAATGTCAGAGTTGTCAGGTGTATGAGGACAGGGGAGAATCTGTAAAGAATAGGCCAGACTATTCGGTGTATGTGTAGGCGAAGGGAAAGAACCGCAACCAGAGAGAAGGATCCACTGAAGTACTGTCTAGCCAGTCAAAGGACCCGTTAACTGAGCGGTAGTATCTCAACGGGCAGCTGGTGCCCTGGCCAACCCACTGCACAAAGTTAAACAGACCAAGTGACCACACAGTAAATTCTAGAGACTGCAATGCTTTTAAGTTGGAATTGAAAAGACTAGCGGAAAATACTGATCATGGTTACTAGGGATGTCATAAACTGTGGCTATGTAAATATACAATCTGTAGGTAATACGACTGTTCAAATTCGAGAATTAATAAACGAGAAATAGTTAGATATACTCGCATTATCTGAAACATGGTTAAATAACTTGGACAAGTCAAAGATCACTGAAATGACGCCCCCCACACATGCCTTCTTTCACATACCGAGAGAAGGTAGGTCTGGCGGGGGTGTCGGACTCTTTATTCATAAAAGTTACTCAAACCTCAAAACGTTGAAAAGAATTATTGTAACAAGCTTTGAATATATAGAAATAAAATTTACGCCAAAAAATAGAAGAATGTCCTTTGTAACAATCTACAAACCTCCTAGAACAAACACTAGTATCTTTTTTGAAGAATTCGGTGCTCTCATTGAGATGATTACCATGGAGAAAAACGAATTATATATCTGTGGAGACTTCAATTTTTGGATGGATGACGCATCAAATTCCGACGCTTTGGCATCTAGTGAGTTACTAGAATCATATCGACTAGTGAATAATGTCGACTGTACAACTACTTTAACTGGGCATACGCTAGACTTAGTTCTAAGTGATGACATGAATAATATTGTATCAGATATAAAAGTCGAAGAGAAATGTACTATCTCCCCAATACACAAACTCATTACGTTTAGTCTGCCTCTACAGAAACATGCATTAGTAAAGAAAATAAACTTTAGACATAAATCAAATTTTTCTCCTACTGTATTTATTGAAGAAGTTACAAAGAAAATAAATGATGCTATCGACATTCCTTGTGATCATGATGACCAAGCTAAGTGTGAACTGTCTTATGAACACTTATAATAGAGTGAGTAAAAGTGAATATGATACCATGTGCCCACCGATGGAAAAGACTATAACTATAAAAGACCAATCTTCTAGGTTTGAGGGAGAGACTTTGGAAAAAAAAGAGGGAAAAAAGACGTAAAGAAAGTGGAATAGGTTAAAAACTGAAAGTATTTGAGTAGAATACAAAACTGCTGCGTGTCAATATAACTACCAACTAAGAAGAAATAAAAAGTGAATACTATAAGAGAAAGATCCTCGAAGCAGCAACAGACATAAATAAGTTATATTGTTTCCTGAATGGTATAATGGGAAATGTAAAAGAAAATAAGCTACCTGATGGATACAGTGACCAGGAACTGGCAAATAATTTTCTAGTATTCTTTAAAAACAAAATTGAAATTATAACCAGGTCATTTGTAAATACTCAACATCAGAATAATGATACACCAGGCGCTCAGACAAAATTAATACGATTTAACTACATAACACAAGATGACATCACCAGAATAATCAAGAGAGCAAAGAAATCAAACTGCGCCATCGATCCTATGCCAATATCTGAAGTAATTGGAGAGAGAGACTTTTCTAGTCTAGCCGAAATAATAATGAGAATAGCAAATGCAAACATTGATAAATGTAAGTTTCCCAAATCTGAGAAAATGGCAATAGTCACACCAGTTCTGATAAATGCACTGGACTACCAGGAATTAAGCTCATATAGACCTATTTCAAATCTATCCTTTATCTCAAAAGTGCTTGAATATGTAAATCTTGAACAACTAGTCAGTCACTTAGAAGAGATAGAAGCTTTACCTGACAACCAATTTGCTTACAGAAAACTATACTCTACGGAGACAGCCATCTGCTCTGTTGTAAATGATATGCTATAAATGATGGATGAAAAAAAATGTGGTATCTTAATTCTACTCGATCTCAGTGGTATATGAACTGCTACTAAATGACTACTTAGTTGGTAGAAATTACTGTGTACAAATTGGAAACTCTTATTCATCATATGAACCTTTAAACAGAGGGGTACCCCAGGGGAGTGTACTTGGCCCAATCTTATTCTGCATCTATACCATTAGTCTATCAAAAATACTACAAAGGCAGATGACACACAATTTTACTTCTCCATAAACGATATAGATGACACTACTGAAACTCTAAACCGAATCCTTGATAGTGTTAGAGAATGGATGACATTTAAGCAACTAAAATTAAATGAGAACAAAACTGAATTCATGGTGGTGGGCAAGAGAAACAGCGTGAGAAACTAAGGTGATATTCAAATGAACATATATAATGACTCGGTGCCGTTATCTAGTAAAGTTCGAGATCTAGGTGTATTTCTTGACTACAACCTATCTCTAAATGCCCACATAAATAATGTAATAAAAACTGCTGGTTATCATCTAAGAAATATTACGTTTATAAAAAAAAGTACCTAGACGAAAATTTTGTAAAGAAACTTGTGATAAACTGTGTTATTACCAGGATTGACTATTGCAACTCTATCTATTACAATTTATCAAAAGTGCAACTTAAGAAATTACAAAACATAATAAACAGAGGACCAAGTCTAATAAAAGGCGTCCCACCTAGAGAAAGGATCACCACTATACTAATTGATTTACACTGGCTGCCGATTAAAGCGAGGATTGAATTTAAAATATGTAAAATAACCCACCAAGTTATCAAAATCGGGTGTCCAAAATACTTAAGAGAATTGCTACATATTCGCAGCCAACAAATAGTGTCGACAAGAGAACAATTACAGATGGCTTCAAACTGTTGGAACCTAGATATATGTCTACTTTAGGCTCTAGAGCCTGTAAATATGCGGCCCCGAGACTATATAATAAGCTCCCACGAAACATTCGAATGATTGAAGACATTATGATTTTAAAGAGGAAACTGAAGACTGTTTATTTCATGAGTCTTTTGACAGTGACGATTTAACAGTAAATGAAGAATATGAGACATGAAACGTTAAATACTGTGAACGAACAAGGTACGACAGTGGAGGTCCTGTAGAGAGTGGGGTTACCCTGCTGTATGGAAAAGCAGCCATCAAAGTAAGTAAATATAAAGATTAAGGGAAGACGACAAAGTACACGTGTTCGGGTTCAAGCATATTATGCTTAAATACATGTTCATGCAAGTATTATTTTTTTTCCATAATATGTTGTTATCTGTATAAAAATGAAGAGAAGACAATGAAGACCATAAAATACACGTGTTCGAGTTCAGGCATATCATACTTAAACACATGTTCATGCAAGCACATTTTTTCCTTAATATGTTGATACCTAAATAAAATGATAGAAATAATCAGATTAGAAAATACTCTTGTTGGGGTTCAAGCATATTATACAGAAATACATGTTCATACAAGAATTTTTTATTCTTATTTTTTATACCCAAATTAAAATAGAGAATAGAGAAAGTAGGCCATACAATACACGTGTCCGGGTTCAGGCATATTATACAGAAACACATGCATACAAGCTTAATTGTTTTCTCTTTATCTTTTGTTAATACCCTAATAAAATAATAATCTTGAGTCAGATGTACTGACAATCGCAAACACGTGTCCAGAAAAAAACTCATATAGTTAACTTTTCAAAATACGTATCATGGATTCTTATATTTTCCACTTACGCCTTTTCGTCTATCAGAGAAATGGCAACAAAATGATTCGGTCTTTCAGTTGATTGTTGTCAATAGTTTAGTGGGGTGAGGTTGCTGCACCCTGGTAGAAACCCACCACAGAATAAGAAAAGCATAAGATTTTTAAAACAAAAAAAATAACGCTTAATGTTTAATCAAAAACCACGGTAAATCCCTAATCACTAAACACACATTTACATATGTATACACGTGATTGGCTCTTAAATCTACATAAAAAACTCACTTTTACATCTTCGCGAGTTTCCACCTATTCTCATAACTTTAACTTTTGCTCACTTTTACTCAACTTAATCCACTTACAAATGCCAAAACTTTTCGAAAGTTTTTGTTGATTCCATTCATGTTTCGTAATAGTTACTATATCCTCTGCATACATAATATAATATGTTCCAATCTAAAATTAATACTCATTTACTTATTCCACAAGTTTCGCAGCTCATATCTACGATTATTTCTCATCACTCCATCATATACCGAAACAACTATAAAGACATGGAACCCTTTGGTCTCTGGTCCACTTCCACACAAAACCAGTAACTCTCTGGAAATTGTAGAAAACACTTCACTCCAACTATAAAAACATTTTATCGCTCTGATAATATCTTGTTTTTCATACATCCTCGTCCCTGGAAACAATGGCGTCCATAAATTCTGTCATAATATTCTTTTTGTGTTCATAAAGCTTTTTTCCATTTACTTCCAAACTTCTCGTATATCTGTTTTATACCAAAACATTATTCAAACACCCTATCCATATCTAAACTCTGTCTGTTCATCCCTTATCATACATTGTAGTTTATTTATTTATTTATTTCCATTCCTCAATGGCTATTTTCCTTGTTGGAGCCCTTGGGCTTATAGCATCCTGGTTTTCCAACAAGGGCTATAGCTTAAAATAATAATAATAATAATAATAATAATAATAATAATAATAATAATAATAATAAAGGTAAGCTGCGGGAGCTCCTAAAGTCACCCATGTTACATCTAAAAAATACTAATGAGTAAAAAATACTAAACGTGATAAAATATATAAATAAAAAATAGATACAAATTCAAAATAAGGAACTATACAACAGCAAATGTAGCCGTTTAAAGACCACTGCAGAACAGAGGCCTCGGACATGTCCTTATACATGTCTGGGGTTTGGCCAGTTTAAATCACCACGCTGGAAACTGCTGATTAGTGATGGTAGGAAACTTTTGTCTGATCACCCGCAGCAAACCAACCTAGTATGGGTGACCCTGAATAGTACAGCTTTGCTGATGAACACTCAAAGGGAGTATTATACACCATGCCACACTTCACAGGAAGCTAAGGAAACGTCAGTGTACCGGAATTAGTGAAGCCAACTGTACATACCTTTTAATCTTACATCTTTTCTTCCATTTTCCTTCTCCCCTTTCAAATAATTGGACATTTATTCAAATATTCCACTGTCTCTGGGATATTTGCCAAGATGTAGTAGATTGCATTTAATACCGTTATGACTGGAACCTTCAGCAGGTATAAAGTCGCTTTTGTGGTGAGTTAGAGATAGATTTGGAAACGACCTGAGGTTTAAAGTTTAAAGGCTATTCATGGATGGCAGAGGCAAAGGGCAGTAACATTGCCCTAGCAAACAGAACAATGCCACACAGACTGCCCATATACAGGTGTATATATATATATATATATATATATATATATATATATATATATATATATATATACACTCATATATATATATATATATTATATACACTCATATATATACATATATATACATATATATATACACAGATATATATATATATATATATATATATATATATATATATATATATATATATATATGTGTGTGTGTGTGTGTGTGTGTGTGTATATATATATATACATATACATATATACATATATACACATATATATACACACACATATATATATATATATATATATATATATATATATATATATATATGATCAGCGCCCAAGCCCTCTCACTACGCAAGCTAGGACCAAGGAGGGCCAGGCAATGACGGCTGATGACTCAGCAGGTAGACCTAATGGCTCCCCAAAACATCCTATCCTTAGCTCACAAGGTGAGGTTGCAGACACTAAAGAAACTAACGAGTTTGAGCGGGAATCGAACTCCAGTCTGGCGATCACTGGGCAGAGACGTTACCAATAGGCAACAAATACCCTTATAAGTGTTATCCTAACAGGACTTACTCAGATCTTACGCCTACGTTTAAGTGATTGCATTAGTTCTAAACGTGACTATAATTAAAAGAACAACATCAACTGAGTGATTCTTTTCTCATGTTGGGCATGAACTGAATGGACTGCCATGTATCAAATTGGAATAAAAAGTCAATACTGGTGGATGTAAGTAGAATTTATTTGAACCTTTTTTTAACGTGGAATTGTATACAACCTTAAGTCAGTGTCTGATACTGCAGATTTTCGAAGGATATTTATTTTTCAGTAACTTATCTAATTGGTATCCTATATTTTCGAAGGATATTTTTTTTCAGTAACTTATCTAATTGGTATCCTAGATTTTCGAAGGATATTTTTTTCAGTAACTTATCTAATTGGTATCCTAGATTTTCGAAGGATATTTTTTCAGTAACTTATCTAATTGGTATCCTAGATTTTCGAAGGATTTTTATTTTTCAGTAACTTATCTAAATGGTATCCTAGATTTTCGAAGGATATTTTTTTTCAGTAACTTATCTAATTGTTATTCTAGATTTGTGAAGGATATTTATTTTTCAGTAACTTATCTAATTTATATCCTATATCTACCAGTATCTACACAACATCCAATGATTATTCATACGCACGTGAGATTATTTTAATTTTCGAGTTACAAGCTTTATTTTGATCGATACTTTAAATATCTAAAATCACATGATTCTCTTTTTTTTCGTCTATATGACAAATAAAAAATAAAATACATTTTCATTCGGAACAAAATCCCATTTTGGACACTGACAGTCCAAACCAATCAAAATTCTTATTGACAGTGACGTCACGAGTCCAGTGAAAGATTATTTCAATGCCAGCCACCAAATTATTAAGTGCGGTTGTGTGTGCGTAAAGCCAGCTACGCCGTGCGTACGAGTGTCATTGCCACCATCCATTTACCTGTGCGTAAATTATAGTAGCGACAGACGCCTTTTAAATTGGCCATCGACCCAATAAGAGCGAGGAAGTGTAACTAAAAAGCGCCGACCGGTCAGTTCCATTGTTGATTTGGGGTCCACTCGATCGATTAATTGGGCGACTTGTCACCAGAGGCGCTGACTGCTGCTGCCTGGCTGCCTGCCTTTACCTTCGTTCCCAAAAAATCTCTAGCCAAAATGTATAATGGCCCGGGATGGCCCCAGAACCTACTGCATTTTTATGTATTGGAGTCCGAATGATTTTCCGCGCCATATTCGCCCGGTAGCCTTGATGCTAAAAATGCCGCGTCGAAAATTGAGGCTTTTATGATTTTTGGTGACGGCGAATTGTCTGTCGTTTTCTCTCTCCATTTGGTTGTAAGTGATATGTTTTAAATGTGCCATTGAATTTTACGATTTTTCATTTTTTTTTATCTTTTTTATATTTTTGTATTTTTATTCGTGAGCGGAAGAAGGGCATATCCAAAATTATTTCAGCGTAGGATTTTATTGTGATATCTTAATTCCGTTACTTTCTAGGATATTTAGATACCTACAAAATAACAGTAGGCGACTGTATCATAAGTGGCCTCAGAGAGAGAGAGAGAGAGAGAGAGAGAGAGAGAGAGAGAGAGATTACTTTGATTAGAGGTAGCTGAAATAGAACTACGGCACTTTCCTTGTTGTGAGAAGTTGCCGTATGTTGCATAAAGAAACATCTCATGGACGCATTCATGGTAAGAGTTAATGAGACTTCGGTTAGAAAATGCTTCATAAATAATAAGGAAACGGTGACATTAATAACCAAAAGAAGAGGTATAGCAAATCCCACTTATAAAATATGTCTTCATATGCCAAAAACATAAGATTTCCTTAAAAAAAAAAAAAAAAAATCATAAACATCTTACCATAACATTAATAACATAACTTGAAGAAAACACTATGCCGTGTCTGAGAATCTTGGGTATTAAAAATCCACAGTAATATAATTATATATGTTGTATTTTTGAAAAATACAATGCATATAACTGTGGATTTTTAATACCCATAAATAAGATTAATCGATTAAAATCTACAGTTTCTGCAAAGGCGTATGAGGAAGCAAGGAATTTTGAAAGGTTTTATCAATGGTATCATTCTTAATTCAATGTTAATAGACGGAATTATGTGAGTAAAACAAAAGCACCTAGAGGGGGTACTCAGTAGAGCGCAGACCTCCGCCGCGGCAGCTTATTTCTCAACCTTGACCTTGACATGTATTAACTGGCGTGGATTTTCAGACACTATTATGAACAAAGTTTGAAGTCTGTGGCAACGACGTCCAAACTTATGGCTGACTGAATTGGACATTTTGCTTGATCTTTGACCTAGGCCTTCCAAAATTTAATAATTTCCAACCTTTTACATAACAGTTAATTCCTGCAAGTTTCATTACTCTACGATTAAAATTGAGGCCAGGAAGCTGCTCACAAACAAACACACACACACAAACAGACACATTACAAACACAAACACAAGGGGTAAAACATTACTTCCTCCCACCTTCATTTCTTTGTGATCACAAAAACAGTAAACTTTGTGCAAGGAAAGTAACATACACAAACATCTGTTCGCAGGTTGAGCGTAAAGAGTAGCGTGAAAACAAATAAGCTTCATATGCAAATAGACGTACCAATATCATAAATTTTGAAGCACCAAATAATAACAGAAGAATAGATATAAGAAAAAGTAACACTATAACTACTACTATTACTACTAATATGATAACAACAACAACAACAACAACAACAACAACAATAATAATAATAATAATAATAATAAAGATTGGTAAAAGTCATTGCTCTGATTTAGATCAAACAAAAGCACCAATAAAAAATAGAAATTCAAAATGTAACAGAAAAAGAAAGGGAAAAATATTTGAAAAAAATAAAAAAATTCGAGAACCAATCGACGAACGAAATACAGATTTTAAAATAACATGTAATGGCAGATAGCAATTCTGAGAGCGAAAAAACAAATACAATATTTGTGGGAAATAAGAAACTACTAAAATGTATTCTGCATAACTAAAACAAGTCGATATTATTTTCTAAAAAAAAAAAAAAAAAAAAGAAAAAGAAATTCATAATTTTCCTACAAAACCAGAACCAAATTTTTCTGTTACATATAGAAGCAGGAGTATTACTTCTTAGAAAAAAAGTCATTATTTCCATAACATGAAAAACATAACCTCTTAGAATTTTTTAAAAATTACCAGTGACAATTTCCCTTCTGTAGAACATAAAACAGGCTTA
>NC_090768.1:33886142-33888642 GCF_036898095.1 Palaemon carinicauda | reverse complement strand
ATAATAACAAAAATAATAATAATGATAATAACAACAACAGTCATGATAATAATAATAATAATAATAATAATAATAATAATAATAATAATAATAATAATAATTGAATAAAAATAATAAAAATAAAAAATAAAAATAAAAATAATAAAAACATAAATAATAAAAATAATAAAAACAATAGAAAAAATAATAATAATAATAATAATAATAATAATAATAATAATAATAATAATAATAATAACAACCAACTTTTCCTTTTTAGTTATGTCCATAATAACAATAATAGCTAGAGATGAATTCAAATGCATACAAGACCGATAACTCCCTTATTTTGTAGGGAATTTCAAATTCGTGTTATTCGTAGGCTACAAAACGATGCTTAAAAGATCTTCAAACAGAAAATAAATTTTGAATTGTATATAATAAATTTAACAGGAAATGAAAATTTGCATATACAGTAATGAATTTAACATACATGACTAACATCAGATTGATAAGTTTAAAAAATGGAAAAAAGTTAACAACAAACTAAAATAGACAAAAGCTATTGCAGTAGATTTACAGCAGGTAGAAAATCTCGACCACCAAGGTAGGGAAAAAAAAAAATCAAAAGTAAGAAAATGACCAGGTTAATGACGCAATATTCGTAAGATGGGCCGTTACACTGCAAATGAGCCATTTGGGACACGTATAAAGCGATACAGTGGTGCATAATTCTTGTATAGGAAGTTTACGTAAAGATTTTTTTCTCTGATCATAAAATCTTATTATCATAACCACTATCTCAGTCAAACCAAAACGAAGAAATGAAATATATCGGAGAAAAAAAATCCAGATAACACTATAACGCCTTTACGAACAAACGAACACACACACTCACACACCGACGTGGACAAATTCAAAAAATTTAATCCTAATCTCTAACTTCCAGCCGCAGTTTAATTAATAAGAGATTATCCGCAAACACGCACTCAACTTTGAATAGGAAAAAAATTAAAAAAAAATTACCTGCAACACTGCTGCAATACCAAATCTGACTTAACTTGCAACAATGTCTTATGAGGTGTTATACTTTCAGACAAGTATTCTTCGCCAGTACCGCTTTGTGAGTATTAATTATAATCAGAGGAGACACCGTCGCCTTAATTAATTTGTGTATACTGAAAAATTTACTTGACGAGAAGTTATATCATGTTTGAGGGTCTGAGAAGGAAATTTAAACTAATGAAAAGACTAAGTCATAATATATATATTCTGTATGTATGTGTGTATGTATACTGTACATATATATATATATATATATATATATACACACACATATGTATATACATACATATATATATATATATATATATATATATACTATTTCCTGATTATTATTGAGTTATTTAGTAAGCAGCCTTACTAAAATCATAGAACATAACCTAGTTACAACTCAAAGACCAATGGAAAGAATGATAATGGGAATAACACACGGAAAAAGAGCAACATGGATACGAGAGCAAACTAAAATAGAGGATACTCTAACATGTAATAAAAGAAACGGACATGGACAGGACATATAATGAGAATGCCAGATAATAGATGGACATTAAGAATAACAGAATGGGTATCTAGAGATTGCAAACGAAGCAGGGAAGGCAGAGAAGACGTTGGATTGACGAGCTAGGAAAATCTGCTTGTAAAGACTAGCATAGAAAGACCATAAACAGACGGGAATAGGACTTGTCTGAGGTTTTTGTCCTGCAGTGGACTATTTACGGCTAAATTGATAATGATGATAAATCAATTATTCATTGAACTATTACCTACTTCCTATTTCCATTCCTCCAATCACTGTTTTTTGCTGGAAACTTTCAACCCCCAGTCAGAGATGTTCAGCTTGAAAGATCCCTTTTCTGCGCATGCGTGGGAAAAAACAAAAGCGCTGGTAAATTCAAAACCTTGATGGTGCCATAAGGTTAACATCATTTACCCGAATACAAATATATCAGATTTACTCCAAGCACACAGCTTTAATATTTCCAGGGGGATTCCAATTAAACTAATAGATTTTTTATTAATAAATGGCAAACTCATTTATATAATTATTTTGGCCGAAAATTCTATTACAAAAATAAGGCGGATTCCATTAAACCATTAATGTTAATCCCAAACTCATTTCTAAAAATATCTATGATCCAAAAAATATATATATTTTTTTTTACCTGGCAGTGTTAATTCCGCAAAATAACACTAGAATTAAAATGCAATGATTACTGTTTTATATATATCATAATATATAAGCTCCACATATTACATCATTATTCAAAACGGAAACATAATTGCTCATGTTAATTTGGTATTCCCAAGGGGCTGTCCAAATGACGGTTCGCTATCCCCCAGTGAGTAAATAAAATAAATAAATAAATAATTACAGCGTGCCATTACAACAACTACTAAATTTAGCTGTCGTAGTAACCAATGGCAGTTGTAATGGAAATGAAATTAATCTCCTACGTGG
>NC_090768.1:33873642-33878642 GCF_036898095.1 Palaemon carinicauda | reverse complement strand
GAATAAAAAGTTAATTCTTTAAAAAAAAATACGTAAATTACATATTTTAACTTGAAAAAAGAATATGAAATTCACGACAAAAGTCTTACGTAATTTACATAAAATACTTATATCTACACGAGAGGGGCTCATTTTACGGGCTGGGTATCATCTCTTTTAATGCACAAATAAAAACAATATAATTAAATATGAATAAAATCATCAATAAACTACGATATTTACTCTACATATATACACATATATATATATATATATATATATATATATATATATATATATATTATATGTGTGTATATATATAAATATATATATATATATATATATATATATATATATATATATATATATATATATATATATATATATATCATGTATTTGTTTTATTTTCATTTGTCATCTATTTTCATATTTGGTTTAAGCATTTCTTCTAATAAAAAATAGTCGGAGTAGTCAATCTTTTACACAATTTGCAAAGTAAAGTGAATCACAAAGTTCAACTGGTCATTGAACACAGTAGTCCCTGTGACACCCTTACTTCGCAACGAGTAACCAAATAAATAGTCTAGGGAGGGATGGCAGTGGTGGTGGGCGGGGCTAAACACAAGAACTCTCCGCGCACTAAGGGTGTGGCTGGAAGCACTTCTTCAGAAGTAGGTGTACCATGAATTTTTGTGTCCCAACTGTACTTCTTTAAATATTAGGGAGTTGGTTCTGCCGAGGCTATATTAAATGTAGTATAACATTAAGAACCTTTTATACAGCTACTTTCCATAATAAAAAGATAGTGGTTTTCAACATGAGAGCAAGACTGATAAAGAAAACCAATTATAGAAAAAAATATCATACGCCACCATATAAATAATCTAACATACTTCCCACGTTTTTCAATGAATAATCTCAAAATGGACAAATTAACAAGAATGAATAAATATCCATTTCCGTTCTTACAAGTTTCCATCCATTCATACGATCCACATGTGTACGTGCGAAGAGTACAACCATTACGAGAATCTTAGATCCCTCTCATGAAATATCCGAAAAGTATCCCTCATCTATTTTCTATAATGAAATGAGTCTTCCAAAGCCGTTTGTCCGAATGCAAGACGCAAATTTATGGATTAGCGATGCAATCCTATTTGCAAAAGTGATTATCGCACATAAAAACACCCGATGCCTTTATTGGACTGATTTCTTGAGCAAATCATTAAAAAGATACGTAAAAAAGCTAATCAGTTTCTCAGGGAAAAATCTATACTAATTAGCAACGCTAATCCTTAATGTTAAGTCGAAATTTAATATGAAATAAATACGACGAGTGATGCACCATTTAATCTCTTCTGACTGACCTGCTATTCTCTCTCTCTCTCTCTCTCTCTCTCTCTCTCTCTCTCTCTCTCTCTCTCTCTCTTCCTCTCTCTCTCTCTCTCTCCTCTCCCAAGTACTGTACATTAAATCCAGTAAAGAACTCGACTAATTTTTTTCAGATTAATTAATTTTCTCTCTCTATCTCTCTCTTTACAACTAATTCTTTAGAATAATCTTTCTCTCTCTCCTCTCTCTCTCTCTCTCCTCTCTCTCTCTCTCTCTCTCTCTCTCTCTCTCTCCGTCCGTCTGTCTGTCTGTCTGTCTTTCCTTTTGCCTTCCCCCTTTCGCCATCTCTTCAATATTCAAATTGCTTCCTCTCCCTTCCTGTTCTCCTCCTTGGTTCCGGTTCTCTCTCTCTCTCTCTCTCTCCCCTCCCTCTCTCTCTCCTCTCCTCATCTCTCTCTTCCTCTCTCTCTCTCTCCTCCCCTCCCCTCACGTCTTGCCACTAAGGGCACCTCAGTCCTTTGTTTTAAAGCTTCCTTTCGACGTCATTTTGGACTACTAATTATGCGATTTTTTCTCACTGGCTCCCAAGGCATTTCTATACTGACATTGTGGATGAACTATTGCTTGTATTATTTTTTTTTTCCTTATCCCTTCACTGCCTGATAATTACGCTTACGCCCTTCGATGAAGACTGAGCTTCTGAGAAATGCTTGCAACTCATTTAACGTAGAAGAAAAGTAGCGGGAATAAAAGGTACACGAGAATACCAGCAAGACCATGTGAGTTGGCGTTTACATGGAAGCAATAGATGCGTAATTAGCATACCGTAATAGATCTCTCGTTAATGAGATTATTATTATCATTATTATTATTATTATCATTATTATTATTATTACTTGCTAAGCTACAACCCTAGATTGATAAGCATAACGCCATAAGCCCAAAACCTCCAACAGGGAAAGTAGCCAGAGAGGAAAGGAAATAAGGAAATAAGTAAACTACAAGTAATGAACAATTAAAATAAAATATTTTTGTTTTGAGAACAGTAACAATATCAAAATAATTTTTCATATGTAACTAAAAAAACTTAAAAATGAGGAAGATCAGCAGAGAGTGGAAGACATAAGCAAGTTAGGGACTACATGGCAACAACAGATGATGCAATTATCATACTGTGCTACATATCTCATTAATGAAATACTCCTTAATTTCATCAAACGTGAAAACTGTAGTAACTTCATTAATTGGAGGAGAGGGAGGGCCATATGCACCTGGCAATAGCAAACAATTAAATACAAAACTTCCGAGGGTCAAGAGTTTGCTAATTACCTCGTTAAAGATGAAAGAGTAACCGGCAAAGGAATATATTGATAATGATTAAAACATGACAGGTGAAGTACATAATTAATGAAGAGAGGTCTTTTATGAGGAATTATTAGTTTTGGACGATCTATTTAAGAATATTTTAAAGATAACTCTTGCAAATAACTCAACATAAATTCATAACATATGCTGAATTCAGAAAGCAATGGTTACAAAACGAGGGAAGACATGCTCTGTGGTTAAATCGTGTAAGGAAAAAATATGGAGAAAAGGTATGCCCATATAGGCCTACTCATGCATATGTTAGTTAATAAAATAAAAATAAAACCACACTAGTTGGAACCAAATCCTGCTGAGTAGACCGAATTGAAATAAAGGAAAACTAGAAGGAACTACTGGTATGGACAAGTTGTACGAATTAAAGCAGAGAGAGAGAGAGAGAGAGTGAGAGAGAGAGAGAGAGAGAGAGAGAGAGAGAGAGAGAGAGAATTATGCGATTAAGTATACACAAACTTAATGACTTGTCAACGAAACAAGTTGTGGAATGATCTTCCTAATCAGGTCGTTTATAAATTAAATGTTGTAATGTTGTTAATGTTTTAACAGTATTTTATTTTAATTTAAAAGTATTTTATTTTAATTTTCTTTACTTCTTATATCGTTTATTTATTTCTTATTTCCTTTCCTCACTGGGCTATTTTTTCCTCTGATGAAGCCCTTGGGCTTATAGCATCTTGCTTTTCCAACTAGGGTTGTAGCTTAGTTAGTAATAATAATAATAATAATAATAATAATAATAATAATAATAATAGTGTAGTAGTAGTAGCTTAGCTAATAATAATAATAACAAGTGAGCAAGTCCTGAACGCGGACATGGTCCTCGTAGAGGACATACCTCCGCCAAGGTGACCTAGAGCGCCATATGTCCTAGAATCATGAATTGATGTGACTTCGACCTTCACATGACCTTGACCTTCACGTGACCTTCAAAGTGACCTTGACCTTCACGTGACCTTGACCTTCACATGACCTTGGCTTCAAGTGACCTTGATCTTCAAATGTACTTGACCTTCACGTGACCTTGACCTTCAGGTGACCTTGACCTTCACGTGACCTTGACCTTCACGTGACCTTGACCTTCAAGTGACCTGCTTGACTTTTGACCTTCAAGTGATCTTTGTTCATTTGCCACTGATACTTAATATGACATTGATATAATGCACCAATATGACCTTGACCTTTGACCTTTATAAATTTGAACATCACCCATGGGTTGCGCCTGGACTAGGACTTCCCTGTTGGCTTATGCAAAAGTCAGTGCTTTATTTCTGTCTCTTGATATGGCCACTTATGTCATAGTGACACCAGTGACCCCTGTGACCTTGACCTTGGGGTGACCTTGACCCAAAATTTAATCAGTTCTTCCATACACATTGGGGAACTACTTGGCCAAGTTTGAAGTGATCCGTGTAGAAATGTGGCCTCTACGTTGTCCACAGACAGACAGACAAACAAACAAACAAACAAACCGAACCGAAAACATAACCTCCTGGCGGAGGTAATAATAATAATAATAATAATAATAATAATAATAATAATAATAATAATAATAATCTGTCTAAACAGCGAGACACTGAATGATAAAATGACCACTAACCAGATCTATTCTTAAGAAAGGAGCCAACCGTCCTTCATAGGGGTTAGACGTGAATGCTGAGCGTTAGAAAACGTGAACAGAACGATTGTTTAATATGGAATTGCTACACAAAGATGTGGTAAGAGGGATGACGAGTAGATTTATCGAAGGAACTATTTGGGGAAGTTTACTCTCATGATGAGAAAATATATATATATTATATATATATATATATATATATATATATATATATATATATATATATATAATTATATATATATATGCATACGTATATATATACATATGTACAGTATAAATATATATATATATATATATATATATATATATATATATATATATATATATATATATATATATACATATACACACACACACACACACACAACACTATATATATAATATATATATATATATATATATATATATATATATATATTTCTCTTCACAAGAAATATAGAAAAGTTGTTGCAAAAGGTGATAAATTATAGGAGGCTGTGACAGAGGGTGGGAAAGGGATCAAACCGAAAGAACTTTATTACCAGGAAATACACGATTGGCTGCACGATCTAAGTGGCATAATACCTGAGAGGAGAGAGAGAGAGAGAGAGAGAGAGAGAGAGAGAGCAGAGAGAGGAGAGAGAGAGAGAGAGAGAGAGAGAGACGAGGGGGCGGACACCTCGCTCAGTACACTAACATCTATGAAAATGAA
>NC_090768.1:33861142-33863642 GCF_036898095.1 Palaemon carinicauda | reverse complement strand
ATATGAGATGCGGGAATGATAATGAGTACCGTGACCTCTTTAAATGACAATTTGGTAATGCACTGTTTGCGCATGCATCACTTCTGCGCAGTAGAAAGAATAAAAACAAAAGCTAATATTCTCTACAACGGATCAAAACAAAGGATAAACTAACCTCCCCAGATTATGGCGTATGTTTCATGTTATTCATAAATACAGTCTTTAAAATGCATAGTAAAGAGGGTATAGTACTGTATACTTATCTGTGGAATGCCTAAATATTTCAGGATTAAATGTAATAGCGCTATTTTTATCTCTTCATTCAAAAGCTAGCAGCGGAATAATAAATAGATTTAAGGAGCATTTGGTGCAGTATATAAAATATGGGATTAATAAACGCCACCGGATTCAGGATTTATAGAAATGTGCTCTGGGATTAACGCCACGCATAGAATTCATAGATTAGGTAAATGAGTGTGTCATTAAACAGCCAGGTATTTCCTGAAACGCATTTGTATACAGAAACTAACTTGACAACCAAAAAATTTAAAATCAAATCTAAAGTAAGGGAAATCCTCAATTGACAACCATTGACTTATTTATATGATTTAATTAAACCCCGTAAATAAGGAAATCCAATAAGACCTATCATCAAAGTATCAGGTTCTATTATACATAGATTATCCAAGGAAATTACCTTCGCCGATTACTTTCTCCATTTACACCGTTAAGTAAACAACCCCATGTATAATTTAAAGGTCTAAAGGCCGCTCATGAATGGCAGAGGCAAGGGGCAATAACAATGGCCAAGAGACTGACCGTACATACGTAGGATCAGCGACCTAGCCCGTTCTCCACCCAAACTAGGACCAGGGAGGACCAGTCAATGACTGCTAATGACTCAGCAGATAGAACTATACGCTCCCTCAAGCCCCCATCTTTAGCTCACAAGGATGGTAAGCTTGCAGCGACAAAAGAAACTAACGAGTTTAAGCGAGGCACGCACCCCAGTCTGGCGTTCACCAAACAGAGACGTTACCAATAGCCCAACTCACACTGAGGAAGGGCATCTTATCACACCTTACTGAGCGGAGAGTTACTGTGCATAGCCCTAACGACCTTTCATACCATCTTTCCCTACACTATATTTTTGGTTACTCGCCATGCAGCAATAGTGTGACAGGGTGTATTTCTTCAGAAAAAGATGTACCAGAAATTCACGTGTCCAACTGTATAATTATGAGCGAGGACGTAAGAGAACGAAACTTGAATATGTAACGGCAAGCACTGGTAAACATGCATAAACATATACAGTACAGGTATCAGAAGCAAATCCGAAGACAGCACACTCACAAAGCAGTTCTGCCCACTACCAGATTAGGAAAAAGGGCTGGAACGAAGTTAGTTCAGAATCAATGGATTCACCAAAAAAAACTTATTTATGAATCTGGAAGAGACGGACCATGTCAGCCTGGAACCGCGTGCATGGATATGTGTGTGTGTGCGTCCCTTTCAAGGACGCTAATCTGCAGCTGCATAAAATGCTTAATTAAGGCTGGGGGTAATGTAAAGTTTTGGCAATCGACAAAATGCAAATGAAAGTTGCAGAGACGAGCAAGAGGGTCTGAGAATGAAAAAAAAAAGGGAAAGTGGATGAAATCTGAATCCAAAACTGTGGCCACTAATGACATTTGAAAAAAAAAAAAAAAAATCCAGAGAAAGAAAGAGTCGCCATAACAAAAGATTTGTAATGCATGCGACTTAATGAAGTTGTCAGTGGAGGAAAGGCTGAAATAGATTTTGTTGAAGCAGAATGATAGGGATACCGAGGTGTGGCTCTTCTCACTCGTGGAAGAACCTAGAAGGAAGAACATGATGTTTTGTGCATTGCAAAACAAGAGTAACGAGGCTAAAAAAAAAAAAAAAAAAAAAAAAAGAAAAAAAAAAGTTCGCGAGTCAATTACGAGTTTTAAATATAGTCTGTATCATGAGGTGACATTAGCAACATATAGTTCAAGAGCACAATTCGCAATTTAGTAGGTGTGAGTGAACGATTCAATTATACATTTGATTATATGAACCAGAAGACCAATAACATGTGTAGGACTAGTTAGTGTAAAATTAATTTACACCTGCATTTCTTTTAAATCTGCAATTAAATCAAGATGAGAGAAGGGTGGAGGTACTTATTTCTCCAAAATGAGAAACCAAATTCAATTTCAACAGCAAAAATCACTAATGGGAAATAACTTAACTTTCACTGTCTTAATGTTTGGAAAATCCCCAAACCAACAAGAAAAAAAAAATAATTACAAAATTGAGAGAACAGTTGCGCGAATCAAACTTGACCTCCATCAGCTGTTTGCCCAGTTAAGTTCAATTATAAATAGCAATGACTTCTTTTATCTCTATCATTAAGTGAGTATCAATCGTCTTGATGATAAACTATTATTAAAATCTTTATGCAATATGAAACGCTCGAAGTATTCATTTTGAGAGAAATTATCAAAAGATAAAACTC
>NC_090768.1:33832506-33860642 GCF_036898095.1 Palaemon carinicauda | reverse complement strand
ACACTTATTCATCCTTTACCTATACACTACAACACGAACATATGTCCACTAAACCGCCCTACTTCCAACACAAACATCCAAGTCAAGTTTCCACAATTCAACAAACCGTCTAAAAAACAGCCAACTCAAATTCAGTATGACGTCACTCCGACTAAATCCCAGCAGCTAGAATCTCGACAAATTACAACTGAAGTAGAACACCGAAGTTCGGGTTTAATTGTGTATGAGTATTCAGTGAACCGGATCTCTTATTTACAAGACTGCATTTTCGGTGCCAGACTTTTGTCGTCCACTTTGTTGAGACACCGACTTCATTATGCATTTTATAAAATAGGGAACGGTGCCACATGATGTGTAAGCGAGGCGTTACACGGAACAGTAAAGTTCTTCAAATATTAAAATAATTGTACTGGATTCTTGTGGGGGTGGCAAAAAAAATGTTTTCATGAAAAAAAGGAAAGGTAATGTTACTTCTAAGTGGTCGGTTAATTTCTTAATAAGTTTGTTTTTTTATTCAACAAACATGTTTTTCGAAAGCAAAATTAATTTTTTGATCGCAAGAGCAACGTAGGTGTCATTTTTTTCTATAACAAGAATATAATTTCATTGGTGTTAAGCGTAAATGGTGGCACAAATATAAATATATATAACATATATATATATATATATATATATATATATATATATATATATATATATATATATATATATATATATATATATATACACACAATTCTGTGCAATTAAAATATAGCTTTATTTGTGCGAACAGTAGGAAGAAATTCTGGTAAACTACAAGCTTTTCCTTCGAAACATTCCAGAACAAAACACGTCGCAAAACGTGATAAAAAAAAGAAAGAAAAGAAACCGAAAAAGGCGTTAATAGCCTCCTGAGTATAGGAGTACAGAGAGCCAGACACGACCACGTCAAGCACAGTGTATCCCTTGACTTATTAATCGGGATACAACTGAAATCCATCCAGCGTAACAGAGTCGATGCCATCTATTATCCATGCAACTCGATGAACAACTTTGACTAAATAAAACAGGAGACAGCGTTTATCCTCAGAGGCCGCTCGGCGTTTTTCCCGTCCGTGATTTTTCCTGCTGTAAAACTGCAGAATCGCTTTAGGCAAACAAGTCGGGGCAAGGGATGATAAACATTTTATGCAAGCAAACAGGCGGACATGAAATGTAACATTTCATGTTATGCAAGTAGCTGGCACCCATGAAATGTAACATTTCATGTTATGCAAGTAGCCTGGCACCCATGAAATGTAACATTTCATGTTATGCAAGTAGCCTGGCACCCATGAAACGTAACATTTCATGTTATGCAAGTAGCCTGGCACCCATGAAATGTAACATTTTCATGTTATGCAAGTAGCCTGGCACCCACGAAATGTAAGATTTCAGCCATGAAATTTAACATTTCAGGTTATGCAAGCAACCTGGGTACCTATGGCAAATGACATTTCAGGTTATGCAAGCAACCTGGCACCCATAAAAAATATAACATTTCAGTTATGCAAGAAACCGGCGCCCATGAAATGTAGCATTTCATGGTTATGCAAGCAACCTTGTACCTATGGAACGTGACATTTCCGGTTATGCAAGCAACCCGGCGCCCATGAAATGTAACATTTCATGGTAATGCAAGCAACCTGGCACCCATAAAAAATATAACATTTCAGTTAGGCAAGCACCCGGTGCCAATGGAATTTAGCATTTCCAGTTATGCAGGTAATAAGACGCCCATGAAATGTAATATTTCAGCCATGAAATGTAACATTTCTGATTATGCAGGCAAACCTGGGGCCCTTGAAATATAAGGCTATTTAAGGAAAGTTGGGGGCGAGATCATAGATATTAAAAAATCCCATTATCAAACTTTTTTTTCATGGTCTCCTTAAAATAAAACCCTAAAATTAACACAAAATTGCATGAAAAGACTTTAAAATCACTAAACAATACTCTTATGCATCTCATATTCATTACATTTCTCTGTTAACTATAAAATCTACGCTCAAGTAACGCACACAAAGATGAACAGTATAAAATTACAAAATTAATACTTTTGATTAAAGCAACATATGCGATAGCTAGATTCGTCGTGTTCCAGTAAACAACTTCTACAGTTTATAAAAATATGGTTGACCATCTTCAATTCGTATTACACATGCCCCATTGTCTGGTCCCCGCTGGTCGTAACTTGGGTAGTGGTGATTTGGTTAAGACATTTGAGAAAACTGAATGGCCCATCATTTGACTCTGCCCCTCGCGAGCACTCTTTAAATCCCTAAGTATAATTTCATACAAAAGTGAAAAAGGAAAATAAACGCTCTATTTTAATGCAAAACTTTACTGATGGAGTCTCTTGAAACTTTTCAAGTTTGCCTATAACAATGAAGGATATTTGCTGTTGATTTCAATGGGGCAATATTTCTACGAAACCTTCAAGGGGAAGGAAGTCCGTCCATAAGGTACACTCAAATTTAAGGAGACTCAAATTCAAAGATTCAAATTCAAAGACACTCAAATTTCAAAGACATACACAATTTCAAAGGTAGACTTAAGTTCAAAATTAGATTCAAATTCAAAAGTAGACTCAAATTCAAAATCAAAAGCAAATTCAAAGACATTCAAATTAAAAAAATAGATTAATTCAAAGTAGACAAATTCAAAATTAGACTCAAATTCAAAGCTAGACAAATTCAGAATTAGAAGCAAATTCAAAAGCAGATTCGAATTCAAAAGCAGATTTGAATTCAAAAGCAGATCTGAATTCAAAAGCAGATTCAAATTAAAAAATAGACTTAAATTCAAATGTAGATTAAAATTCAATTCAAATTCGGTGAATTAAATGGGAGGTATTTACCGAGGATGATAGTCATACAAACCAAAGGGAAATCGTTTAGGAAGAAACATACCAAATAAGGACAATTTTCATGAAGTTCAAAGAATTATTAATTGAAAGAAAAACACGAATGAAAAGTCTCATAATAGTCAAATGAAACTAAAAAAAAAAAGGCTTTTAAGATGTGTACTCGCTGATATGATTCACAAATGCATACAATACACAAGAATATACCTCCGTTACGAATACGACCACGAAAGAGAATATTGGAGAGCAAAAGGAATTCTAATTCTAATTACAATTTAATTAGATATATCTAGGCTAAGAAAAACAACTCAAAGATATACTAGAAATATAACCTAATATGACGTACTGTCCAAAGTAAGTAATGTTTTATATTGAATAATTAAAAAGTTATTGTTAGACTTAAGCTTCTTTCCATGATTCATTCTATATATTCCTTTTCAGAGAGAGAGAGAGAGAGGAGAGAGAGAGAGAGAGAGAGAGAGAGAGAGAGAGAGAGAGAGAGAGAGAGAATATGATTGAAATAATCGTTTAAGTCTCCTAAACTACTGTACTTGTTTGAGATAACTTATCTCAGATAAAAATTTTTATATAGAGAGGAGAGAGAGAGAGAGAGAGAGAGAGAGAGAGAGAGAGAGGAGAGAGAGAGAGAGCCATGGGAAGACGTCATCTGTATTTCCATCGAACACTAACTTTCCATTCTGTCAATAGATGGCGTAAAAGTCTCGGGAATCAAAGTCCCATGAAACAGGGATTGATGAAGTTAAGAGACGGGGAAAAGTTTACACAAGAGGAAAATGATATGTATTATTCCAAGAGAAATGACCTCACATGAAAGTTCTGTTTCCGTAAAGAGATTTTTTTTTTCGGGAAATACTTGTTTATATCTTATTGTTTACGTCTTACCATATTGTTATCAATGGTAGGATTAGTAGTTTACAATTATTATTACTATATATTTAGTATATACAATGGTCATAGTAATATTACCATAACATTACTTCTCTTGTAGGTTATTTTTTCTTTTTAGCCTTTCCTCGCTGGGCTATTTTTTCCCTTTTAGCCCCTGGGCTTATAGCATTCTGCTTTTCTGACTAAAGTGGTAGCTTACCTAATAATAATAATAATAATAATAATAATAATAATAATAATAATAATAAATAATAATAATAATACTAATAATATTAATAATATTAATAAATAATAATAATAATAATAATAATAATAATAATAATAATAATAATTAAATTACCTTTCTAAAATACTGATTCCATTCTGTGTAAAGACAAATAAGAATATAAAAATTATCTTTGCATACAGGCACGTAAACAAATACAAAAATACTTTTTTTTTTTTTTATTAAAACACAAAGGACGAAATATAAAACCTATCCACTTCCGTATTTTCAACTCTCTCAACACCACAGTCGGCAACATTACATCAAAGATTGGAATGACATCAAAGACTGACTTCACAATCAAAATGCAATTAATATTCAAAGTTCAGACTTCACCGTGGAACAACTTTCTTTTTGGGTCGCTATTCAGTCTTGAACAATCGCTGAAAAACAGCCCAAGTCAATAAACAAGTTATCATTAAGTATACTTTATCTACAGTTTAATTTTGAACAAATTGCCGCTCGTTAATTTCCCATTAATTAATTCTATTCACTGAATTAATTCACCTTGATTTCTCTAACTTTATTATCACCTGCTAAATATATTTGTTTTTTAATTATCATGAATAAGTTGAAAGAGCTCTTATTAACAACTAGTTGTTTTGTTTAAATCAAAATCAACTCTTAAATACTTCCTATTAGAATAAAACAATGTTAGTTTAACTAGAATATTAAAAAAAAAAAAAGTCAAAAGAAAAAAGGCTAATTAAAGCATGGGGTCTAGTCCACTAGTGACGAAAATATATAAAAAAAAATTATAGTTTATTTACTAAAGATAATCAGAACTACGAGACAATTTCTTATAATAAGGATTTAAATTAAAAAAATAATATTACATCAATCCTGAACAAAGAGAAACAAAGAGCAATTTATATCTATGATTATACATCAAAATCCATCTCTTATAGGTTACAGTGAATAGAACAATTATAAATAGCAAATCAAAATAGATCTACTGAAATCAAATGGATTAAAAATATATAGAAAAGTAGACAGATACGATATTAGATAAATATAAACTCTTATACTTGGTAATTAAGCAAATCAAACACGATACATGAAACAGAAAACTAAGGTGAAACCCCAGTGTCACCTACAGAGAGGTGAGAAAGGCTTATCAATCCTTATAATTATTCACACCAAAGCAAATTCATCCAAAAGTTCAACATGTAATATGAAGAATATCTTTACACAGAAAGATCACAACAGCTTGAGAGAGAGAGAGAGAGAGAGAGAGAGAGAGAGAGAGAGAGAGAGAGAACTTTTCAAAAGATAATTATTCACACCAAAGCAAATTCATCCAAAAGTTCAACATGTAATATGAAGAATATATTTACACAGAAAGATCACAACAGCTTGAGAGAGAGAGAGAGAGGAGAGAGAGAGAGAGAGAGAGAGAGAGAGAGAGAGAACTTATCAACGATCTCTGGTCAAGGCTAGAGAGATGAGAATGGCTTATCAATCCTCATAATTATTCACACCAAAGCAAATTCATCCCAAAGTTCGACATATAACATGAAGAAGAATATCTGTACACAGAATGGTCACCTTGAGAGAGAGAGAGAGAGAGAGAGAGAGAGAGAGAGAGAGAGAGAGAGAGAGAGAGAGAACTTTTCAAAAGATCTCTATTCAAGGCTAGTGGTCACCGTCCTGCGATCAAGCGAGCAGACTTGTTTAATAATATAGACTCGTTTTGAGGCTTCTGCGCTAATTGACACCTGTGGGACGGGGGGCGAACTGGTCGCATCAATACTTATTAAGGGCCGGAATTGACTTCCTTAGCCAGTTCACTGCATATTGAAAAAGTCGGTCTTTTGTGCTCCTGAATAATGCACAGTCGTTGGCAACCAATTTAGAAGGCAATATTAGATCGGGGGTTGGGGGTATTAGCGTTTTAATTCAGTTTGGAAGAAATAATCGAGAGAAGGGATGGTCAATGAAGGCTGAAAAACGAGTTAAAAATGGGTTAATGGTTTGCAAAATATCAGGGGGAAACAAAGCTTCATTATTGTGAAGGGACGTTTAGGTCTCGCTGGCTATTACAATAATTGATAAAGGATATACGATTTGAATAGGATTCACAAAAGGAATTCGAATAATCTAACTAATGACGTCTGCTTGACGGGCTAACAGGCATCGGTTTAATGTCCCGTGAATGAGGAAAAAGAGGGTAGATAAAGACACAAAAGTAACAAGCCTTTTTAGAATACTGCTGCCAAGTCACGGTCAGTTTCTCTCTACATTAATTACAATGGATAAAATGCCGTAGAGTAAATCACTATAGTTTTTATAAGGAAAAATAAATTAGAGAAATCTCTCTTTACTAAAGCAATTGAGCAGGAAACGGCGGTATTCTATGCTCTGATTTCAAAGCCTATTAGAATCTCCTTGCCTATCGATCGGCTGAACTGGAGTTCGAGACCAGCTATAACTTGATAGTTTCTTGTAGTGAATGCAAACTCATCATATATCTGAATTAAGGATGGGGGTGATTGAGGGAGCCTATAGGCCGAAAAGCCATCAGCAGCCATTGCCTGGCCATCCCTGGTGCTAGCTTGGGTGGAGAGGGTAGGCTTGCGCGCTAATCTATAATATGTATGGTCAGTCTCTAGGGTATTGTCACTGTCATTCATGAACGACGTTTAAACTTTTAAAATATCTGATTAAACTATAAGAAAACTAAAGATACATGAACTATAGTCAATTCTTTTTAGTGAGGCAGATTTGCACCGACTAGCAGGGGTGCCCTTTTAGCTCGGAAAAGTTTCCTGATCGCTGATTGGTTGGGCAAGAAAATTCTAAGCAATTAAATAGCAGGAAACTTTTCCGATCTAAAAGGGCACCGCCGAGAGTCAGTGCAAATGCGCCTCATTAAAAAAAATTGAGTATAGGATGGCCTTAATTCGCATAGTTTGAATTAAATAACTTTCTTTTTAAGAATGGTTTTATGACAAGTGTAACAAAATGAAAGATTGGCAGATTGTTTTCAGGGTTTACAACACTGGAAACAATAAAAGAATTTGAAGGTACTGTCTAATCTTAGGATGAAATTAAAATACTCAACGAATCTCTATATTATTTGAACGATTATAAAATATTACATAAGCAATCAGTCATAAAGAACAGCAAACTTAAAAGATTAATCATATTTTAAAAATACAAAACTAAGAAAAGCATATCAACTCCATATGAGAAAAAGCGCGCATTCATAAATGAAAATTGTTGTTGCAAGTTGGAAAAGGATAATTGGCAGAGGAGTGAGTCAAATCAAAAATATTTCGCAAACAAGCAAAGAAGTTCGCATAAAAAATCCAAGTCGAACAGAGAAAGAGGCCAATCCAGAGCATTCTTTCGCAAAGTTTTCCATGCAATAAACGCAAAGGCTTTGGCGTTCTATAATACTGGCCATTTAAAAAAAAAAAAAAGTTAATTTATTCATAGGATAAGATTTTTCTTCTCGACGTGGAGAAGAATTCCTGTAAATACCCAGTTCCTTCGGTAAAGAAAATTTTCAGTTCGGATTCAGCTAATTCATAAACGTGGATGCATTAATACACGCGGTGAGTAATCAATAAACAAAGAGTGTTTATCTCCACATCCCCACAAATAACACACACACATATATATATATATATATATATAATGAATGCAATATATATGTATAACATATATATATATATATATATAATGAATGCAATATATATGTATAACATAAATATATATATATATATATATATATATATATATATTTATATATATATATATACTGTATATATATCTATAATGAATGCAATATATATATATATATTTATATATATATATATATATATATATATGTGTGTGTGTGTGTGTGTGTGTGTGTATATATATACACATATATCTATAATGTATGTAATATATATAATGTAGGTAATATATACGTATAATATACATACTATATATATATGTGCATATATATATATATATAATGTATGTAATATATATGTATATATACATATATATGCATATATATACAAATATTCTACATATATACATATATATATATATATATATATATATATATATATATATATATATACAGTATATGAATTTAAATTTGAAAAAAATGCCTTATAACCATAGTCTCCATATTTAAGACCATCAATTAAAGGTCCAAATAAACTGTCAATAATGATTGTGCGTTTATCTGTGTTTGTGGAAGATTATTATTTTAAGGTATGCTTCTAGGTCTAGGGCATCGTCTTGCTTGCTAGGGCAAGGTTACTGTCCATTGCCTCTGCCATTCATGCGCGACCTTTAAACCTACACAAAATCAGAACTAACACGAGTAGGGGTCCATAGCCGTGAGAAAGAATAATCAATCAGTATACCAATTTATTGAAAAACAAATACAAATGAGAGTTTAAAACACTGGATACAATGTAAACAAAAGCCCTTGCCTTGAAGCAGAAATCTCTACAATGGCAGGATGATGGATGGCTCTATACACGCAAACTCGATCATAATGAGGAACTGGAACAATACCTTAAAACAAAATGCTTAGCACAATAGTGCAGGAGTTAGGGGAGCATTATGAAATTTCAGGAGTTTTAGAGGTATTCAGCACCGCCAAGGTAACTCAAGTGATTATCTTCAAAGAGAGACTTGGATAACCACATCCGCACTATATCTACAACAATTATAGGTACAAGGAATAAAAAAAAAAAAAGGTCTCTAAAGCAACTGACAACAAGGTCAGTGCCCTTGCACAGTCAAGAAGGTCTCTCAGCCCTCAGGCCCCTAATCCTCACCTGACGATTCCAACATGAGGACAGTTATAAAAAGCCAGGATTGGCCTGGTGAGTCATAACAAACAACAGAGAAGGAGAAAGCGGTTGCACCACGTCTGGGATCTCATCTTATTTCATTCATCATCAATTGGGGATTGGATTTATACAATTGGGCCAAACAATTAGGCACTAGGTCCTGGAAAGTCATTCATCAGCCATGTGTAACCACGCAGTTACAATATGAAGGAAAAATTAAAGTCTGCACAGCAAGAAAGGCAGCGGAAATGGGGGGTATAGTAGAAAGCTAAAAAGTGAGTGCAGCTATAGAACAAAGGGATGCTAAAACAGCCTTCAAGTAGAGCCTACAGTGCACTGCTTAGGATGCACTCATGGCACTAACAAGCCCCTCCCCCAGGATCATTTGCTGAGGGTCATCGAATTTCGTCATCGGATATGATGGACTGATTAAGTCCTACATAAACATATTGTTAATGAACATCTTTTTCCATACCATTACAACATTTCTTTAAAAATGGAAACAAAGAATTGTCAACGAATAGAAAATTGTTGTAGTCTACAGGTAACGTCTCTGGCTGGTGATCACCAGACTGGGGTTCGAGTCCTCCTCAAATTCGTTAGATCCTTTAGTGTCCGCCACCTCCCAATCCTTGTGAGCTAAAGATGGGGGTTTTTGGGTGTAACTAATACGTCTAGATGCTGAGTCATCAGCGGCTATTGCCTGGCCCTCCCTGGTTCTAGCTTGGTTGGAGAGGGGGCTTGCTCGCTGATCATTTCTATATATGGTCAGTCTCAATGGATTTGTCCTGTTCGCTAAGACAATGTCACCGTCCCTTTCCTCTGCCATTCATGATTGACTGATTGATTTAAAGTTTTCAGGCATCCTGACATCTAAGGTCATTGACGCCTCTGCCATTCATGAACGGCCTTTAAACTTTTAATGTAGTTTTCCTTTTTAAGGAATAAAGGTAATCGACAGCATAATTATATACTTTGTTGAAGTTCCACTTCAACTGACCACTACCCACTACCTAACACGTGACAAGACAGAGAAGGAAATGCCATACGGCACCAAAGCATTATTGCAATTTGGCACTAAAAGCTATAGTGTGAACTATTATGCAGTTCTCTCAACACCATTTAGCCTCCTCGAAGTTCTAAACGACAGGCGTTTTCTAACCAAATCTATTTGGAAATACGGCTTCAGACCAAAATCTACCTGAAGCTGTTTCTAAATTTCTGTATCATTAATATAAACGAAGTCACTCCATTGGGCCTCATAAAAATTCCTAACCAGCTCCTTAATGTAACGCAGGTAGTTTTAAGAAACCAAATAATGTAAATTTCCCTGGTTCACCAAAATCTAAGTCATTATCTACTGAAATTTTAGTCTGTTTACAGAACTCGGGTTTTGAATAAAATTTCAGTAAGGGTTCCATAGCTACTGAAGAATCATCTGCAACATTTACAAAGACTTCATGATTTTAAAACTTTCCAGGTATTCCAGGCTAACGTGGGTGTATCCATGACTTTTTTGTTTACTGTAGAAGATATAATGTTGAAATAACTTTGATAATTGCCAAAATATATACCATGCCATTCAATCTACCAAAGTCTTCTTCTTCCGAATTCTGATCATTAATTGATACTTTACGACCCTATGATACACAGTTTGAAAATCCAGCCCCTAATTAGGCCCCTGTAAAAAATCATTTTAAAAAACTAGTGGGACATTCAGTAGAGAGCAGACCTCAGCCGCAGTAGCTTATTACTCGACCTTGACCTTTGACTTTAAACTGTATTAATTGGCGTGGATTTTCATACACTCAAATAAGAACCAAGTTTGAAGTCACTGTGACAACGATGTCCAAACTTATGGCTGATTACGTGAATTGGACATTTTGCTTGACCGTGACATTGACATTTCAAAATTTAATAATTTCCGGCTATTTACATAACAGTTAATCCCTGCAAGTTTCATTATTCAACGATTGAAATTATGGCCAAGAAGCTGTTCACAAACAAACAAACACACACACACAGGGTAAAACATAACCTTCCAGCTTCGTTGGCGGAGGTAAAGTTTTTTTACCCTGATTAAAGTTGCTAAGGAAAATCTTCGCTCATATTCTTCTCATTCTATAATGTAACAAAGAGAATAGAGATGTTAAAATGATTATTTACTCGTGGCGTGACAGAACAGCAGTCATCAAAATGATTGATAGGTTCGTGTAACAGTTTACAGCAATTACTGTCATTATCTAATCATCATGACGGCACTTAGCGAAATTATTGTTAGCGTAATGGAGTAATCATTTGGGCACATTTGATTACCATTATCATGAGGGAAACATAATTCGTAGAGAGTTATAGGAAAGATAATAGTATGTTCCGTTTACAGAATTAAGAACTTCTTGACATACATACATCCATACATGGAGAGATACACTACCAAATTCAATTTGAGATACACTACCAAAATCAAATTAATCAATACAAGATCTCAAACCTAGCCGCTTAAAGGCATTATTTATAGAAAACCAGGGTTAACATTCAGGAATAAATTACTCAATAGACTTAAGAATTTCCCCGACTCAAATTTTCACGATCTTCGCAATAAAGCTTTACATCTCAACATTGGCGTTTTGAGATATGATTAACAAAATGACAGACAGACGTCCGATCATCAGGAGATTTTTCCTATTTGCCGTTATATGAATTAAGGATTAATTTCAGTTGATGTTGCTAGCAATAAAATGAAATCTTGCATGAGGACTGTGTAACATTTTAATTTTTCTCAGTATTGCCAAACACTGAAGAGTGAGATTAAGTACATATTATTATTATTATTATTATTATTATTATTATTATTATTATTATTATTATTAATTGCTAAGCTACAACCCTAGTTGGAAAAGCAGGAGGCTATAAAGCCCAGAGGCCTCAAAAGGGAAAATAGCCCACTGAGGAAAGGAAACAAGAAAAATAAGATATTTTAGGAATAGCAAAAACAAAAATAAATATTTCCAATATAAACTATAAATACTTTAACAAAACAAGAGGAAGAGAAATTAGATAGAATAGTGTGCCCGAGTGTACCCTCAACAAGAGAACTCTAACCCAAGACAGTAGAAGACCGTGGTACAGAGGCTATGGCACTACCCAAGACTAGAAAACAACGGTTTGATTTTGGGGTGTCCTTTTCCTAGAAGAGCTGCTTACCATACCTAAAGTCTCTTCTACCCTTACCAAGAGGAAAGTAGCCAATGTATGCAGGTACTAATGTAACCGATATTGTAAAATGCTTCATAGCCTGTCTTAACTAACATTACATAAAGCAGATTTATCTTTAAATATATAATTATGGAGTCAAACGTTTGAATATATACGCCTACTTACGTAGAGATTAGTTAATTGTACTAATGTCACAGGTGTTGTAAAATATTTCAAAGCCTGTATTAACTGACATACAGCAGATTTACCTTTAAATAAAATACACAAATATAGAGCCAAACGTTTGAATTATATCCGTTTACATGACTAAAGATTAGTTGATTGAGAATTAGGTATGATGTGATGGGATAAATTTCGTATGCTAGACAGCAGGGAATTTGAATCAACACAACTTATCCCAATAATTTAAAACCTTTTAAATGAGTTGGAACTTTCTGAAAGTCATTCTAAATATAAAAAGTTATCTTCTGTTGTGTGAAATTTAAAAATATCATACCAATGATGATATCAATACAAATAGCTGTATATAAAGAGGAGAGAGAGAGAGAGAGAAGAGAGAGAGAGAGAGAGAGAGAGAGAGAGAGAGAGAGAGAGAGAGAGAGAGAGAGAGAGAGAGAGAGTTGTCATATGTTTGCATGTCATTCACTGTTTTAATGTTATTTCACCACTTCATCATTTCAGATGTGATGATAAAATTTTCTGGAGAGAATAAAGTTGTTCTGAAGAGAGGTAGTTTTATACTTATTGACGATAATCACATCTAAAATATAGTGAGAGAGAGAGAGAGAGAGAGAGAGAGAGAGAGAGAGAGAGAGAGAGAGAGAGAGAGAGAGAGAGAGAGAGTTTTATACTTATTGATGATCTTCACATCTAAAATATGGTGAGAGAGAGAGAGAGAGAGAGAGAGAGAGAGAGAGTTTTATACTTGTGGATGATAATCACATCTAAAAGAGAGAGAGAGAGAGAGAGAGAGAGAGAGAGAGAGATAATTTTATACCTATTAATGATCACATCTGAAACAGAGAGAGAGAGAGAGAGAGAGAGAGAGAGAGAGAGAGAGAGAGAGAGAGAGAGAGAGAGAAATTCATCCCCTGGCGACAGTACACCGAAAGAGGAGAACGGTGAGACACACACCAAGATAAAGGATAATTACCGTTGACGGTGCCAATTGGCCGGATTAAACCCATTGCCAGCGATTAATGTCATCGAAAAGTTTTAGAATGCAGGATTGCCCCGAAGTTGCAGAGCATCAAAGACAATTAGGCGTAAGCGACGCTCGAGGAAAGGGTTGAAAGGTTAAGTATCCCCGTCGCCTCGAATAATGCAGGAAATAGTTAAAACTAGTTCGGGCGGTAGTTTGATGACCGCTCCTGAGGAATGGCAGTCTGCAGAGTCGCCGGAATTGAGGTAATGGATGTCTCGCGTTCTAATCTTAGAAAAGACTTGAGGGGATTAGGCGTTCAATTATTCTGTGCGAGTGGGTTGTTAGGTTATAACAAAGAGGTGAGGGGAATGCAAATAAACTTCAGTAAACAGATGACGAGCTTATATAAAAGTACTTACGAGCAAGAACGTCACAAATATTCAAACCAACTAATGCATGAAAAGGCAATCTTATGCAGGTTCTGTTATCAGTGCAGGATCAGGGAGAGCGATTATGAAAATGAGGCGACAGGAATGCAAATAAACTTCAGTACACAGATAACGAGGTTATATACAAGTACTTGCGAGCAAGATCGTCACAAGTATTCAAACCAGCTAATGCATGAAAGGCAAGCTTATGCATGTTCTGTTATCACTGCAAGACTGGGGAGAGTGATTATAACAAAGAAGCGACAGGAATGCAAATAAACTTCAGTAAACAGATGACGAGCTTATATAAAAGTACTTACGAGCAAGAACGACACAAATATTCAAACCAACTAATGCATGAAAAGGCAATCTTATGCAGGTTCTGTTATCAGTGCAAGACCGGGGAGAGCGATTATGAGAAAGAGGCGACAGGAATGCAAATAAACTTCAGTAAACAGATAACGAGCTTATATACAAGTACTTGCGAGCAAGAACGTCACTAGTATTCAAACCAGCTAATGCATGAAAAGGCAAGCTTATACAGGTTTTGCTATCAGTGCTTGACCGGGGAGAGTGATTATAACAAAGAGGCGACAGGAATGCAAATATACTTCAGTAAACAGATAACGAGGTTATATACAAGTATTTGCGAGCAAGAACGTCACAAGTATTCAAACCAGCTAATGCATGAAAAGGCAAGCTTATAAATGTCTTGTTATCAGTGCAGGGGGGGGAGCGAGGTATGCAATATATATATACATATATATATATATATATATATATATATATATATATATATATATATATATATATATATATATATATATATATATCTTTTCATTTCCAGTTTATCTTCTTTTAGGGAAGGGACAGCTGTCAGTGAGAGATACGAACGTTTAAACAATAATCTCTCACTTCAAAAGAAATGGTATTGGATCTCTTCATTGAAGAATTGACGAAAGCTACCATAACGCGATCTAAATCTATGACACTGGTTTTACCAACCTTCCTAGAGTCATCGATCTAATTCGGCCATCTAAATCTGTGACACTGCGAATAACAACTTTCTATAGGCCGATGTAGGTCTTCCATACAAGTGCTAATACTGTATACTCTGTTTGGAAAACTTTTGTTTTATATAAAACAAGAAGTGTACAGTAGCCTTAAGACCTTGGTTTTATTAGTATAGACGTTTGCCGTCAGCGGTACCAGGATGAAGCACGGAATAAATGTTAAAGTCCATTGTTTTTAATTCAATACCAAAATTGAAGCATAGACCTATAACGTAGAAGCAACATTCTTTCGAAATGGATCACCTTTATAACATCTTTTTCCAAACTACTCTCTCTCTCTCTCTCTCTCTCTCTCTCTCTCTCTCTCTCTCTCTCTCTCTCTCTCTCTCTCTCTCTCTCTCTCTCATAATGTGCTTCTATAAACAAAGCAGCTCATTCCAGGGAAGGAGGAAATATATATATATATATATATATATATATATATATATATATATATATATATATATATATTTTTTGGCTATGAACCAGACGTATCGGCAGTTTACCCTAACGCTAAGGAGTACTCGCCCGGCCTTAACATAATCTAAATATTTTATCGTCTATCGCCAACTAGGGAATAAAGCTCATCGTTCGAGATGGAACGTAGATCGTACAAGGGTTTGAGTGCTGTATATTTTATTACTTAAAATCGAGGGATACACGCCTTCGTCCAAAAGCAGCAGTAACAGTATATAATTCAGTCCCGCTATTTTTTTTTTCTTTTCTTTTTTGGCATAAAAGAGATTTCCACAGAATAATTTATAAATCCATGTTTATGGATTCGTAAATGATATGATAAGCACCTTCCTATTCAATGAAGAGATTAGCTGGGCTGGCATTGGTTCGTTTCAGAATAAGAGCCCTCCACGAGTGGCCCTCCGCTTGCCTCCACTCTAGGAACATAATTTTGTCTGGTCTTTCTTTTCTTGGAAGACTTTAACAGTTGCACGAGAGCTTTCGAAACACTCCAAAAAGGTTAATCAATTCGTGAACATGCTGATGAATAGCGATTATCATCAAGAGACGGTTCACTATCGGAAACTTCGTAGGATGATGTTTTTTTTTTTCTTTCTTTCTTTTTAAGAAGTTTCAGATACTTCATATGATGCGTTTTTTCTATTCAAATGAAGTTGCTGGATAATGAATAAGGAAATTAAATCATTGAGATTTACCCTTCAAGTGGTTTTCTTTTTATGTACTCAAAATACTATTATCGGAAGTAATAATGGAAAATTTTATTTTCAAATGGAAAAAGAATTTTGTAATTTTTTTTCTATATTTTTTATATTCAAAAGAAGTTGTTGAATAATGAATAATACCCTTCAAGTAGTTTTCTTTTTATGTACTCAAAATACTATTATCGGAAGTAATAATGGAAAATTTTATTTTCAAATGGAAAAAGAATTTTGTAATTTTTTTTTCTATATTTTTTATATTCAAAAGAAGTTGTTGAATAATGAATAATACCCTTCAAGTAGTTTTCTTTTTATGTACTCAAAATACTATTTTCGGAAGTAATAATGGAAAAATTTATTTTCAAATGGAAAAAGAATTTTGTAATTTTTTTTTTTATTTTTTATATTCAAAAGAAGTTGCTGGATAATGAATAATACCCTTCAAGTAGTTTCCTTTCTATATACTCAAAATTATATTATCGGATTAATAGTGGAAACTTTTATTTTTAAAAGGAAGAAAAGTTTTGTACATCTTTTAATATTTTTTTTATTCAAAAAACTTGCTGGATAATGGATAGGGATATGAATTAATTGACGCTTACCTTTCAAGTAAGTTTCTTTTAATATACTCAAAATAATATCGGAAGTAAGAGTGAAAACTTATTCTTGAATGGATAAAGAATTTTGTAACATTTTTCATATTTTTTCATTCAAAAGAATCTACCCGATAATAAATAAGGAAATTAATTGTAATTCTTTATACACTCTAAATAACGTTATTCTTACAATAACATTAATATCCTAAATATTGAGTAGTGGAAACTTTTATTTTTAAATGGTAGAAGAATTTTGTATAATTTTTCAAACACTACGTAAACCGATACGTTTTTCGTTCAAAAGAATGTGCTAGATAAGGAAATTAATTGAGAAATACCCTTAAAGTAATTTTTAAAGACTTAAAATAATGTTATTCTTGAAATAACAATGATACTTATTTAGTAGGAAATTTATATTGTTAAATTAAAGGAGAATTTTGTATAATTTGTACACTTCGTAATCTGATGAGTTTTTTTTTTTATTATTCAAAAGAAGCTGCTGGAAAATGAATAAGGAAATTAATCAATAATTACCCTTCAAGTAATTTTCATATACTTAAAATAATGTTATTTTCATAACAAAATTCGCCAAGAGCAAGTAACAATGATATTTACTAAGTGGAAACTTTTATTTTTAAACGAAAGAAGAAATTTGTACAATTTTCCATTTAAATTCAAAATCACTTTTAATAAATTTTCCTCTATACTCAAAACAATGTTATTTTGAAATAACATTTATATTTACTAAGTACTGGACATTTATTTTTAAATGAATGATGTAATTTGTACAATATTCCATGAAAAAATAATCAAAATTAGATTAAGTTATTCCTTTCTGTTTTAGTTAACTTTCCATGAAGAGAACTTTCCAGTAACAGAAATAGATGAATTGGGCTCTAAAATGTCTCTTGCTCTGTTCAATTGCTATTATCACTAGGTTCTCCAAATTAAAGCCAGTTGCAAAGAACAAAAGACTGTGTCATCTATATTCTCCAAGCGTGCTGCTGTTAAGTAGAAAGAGAGAGAGAGAGAGAGAGAGAGAGAGAGAGAGAGAGAGAGAGAGGAGAGAGAGAGAGAGAGAGAGAGAACCTTTGCTAGCGTTTATAAGCTCAATTCAAAGCTTGAAAATCGTCCTTGAAAAATCATTCAAATGAAGTAAGAAAAAATTACGGGGGGGGGGGGGTCGAGAAACTATTATAACTATAATCATGATCATTATTGTTATCATTTTCGTTACCATTATCAAAGATAACTAGAGTATTAGTAACATCAATAATGATAATATTAATATAAGTGACAATCATCATAACCATACGTTCTTATAGAAGAAGCTTCGGAAAGATATTTAATATTTACTTCAAATAACAATGAGATTTTAAAATAAATGCATTATATAACAACAAATGTTTTCGACCTTTAATTATGATCCACAATATTTTTATAAATATTTTCATAACCCCAAGTCATGTATGACCTATGACCCTTTGTTACTGTTTTAAATTCTTTTTATTTTAACTGTTCGTTATTTCTTTAAAATTTTATTCATTTCCTTATTTCCTTTCCTCACTGACCTATTTTCCCTGTTGGAGTCCCTGGGCTTATAGCATCCAGCTTTTCCAACTAGAATTGTAGCTTCGCTTTTAATAATAATAATAATAATAATAATAATAATAATAATAGCTTTATTTTTTCCGCCAATTTCAAGTTATAACTTCAGTAAGAAGACAAACGGTTCGGATTTGAAATTGGAATTGGAAAAAAAAAATCAATACTTAAGAGCTTCTAAACTTTCTTCGTGCCTTATAAAATACTTAATTCACAATATCGTTCATTGGTATTATTATTATTGTTACTTGCTAAGCTACAACCCTAGTTGGAATAGCAGGATACTATAAGCCCAGGGGGTCCAACATGGAAAATAGCCCAATGAGGAAAGGGAAAAAAGAAAAATTAAATATTTTAAGAACAATAACATTGAAATAAATATCTATATAAACTATAACATATTTAACAAAACAAGAAGAGAAATAAGATAAAATAGTGTTCCCAAGTGTACCCTCAAGCAAGAGAACTCTAACCCAAGACAGGAAAACCATAGTACAGAGGCTATGGCACCACCCAAGAACAGAGAACAATGGTTTGATTTTGGAGTGTCCTTCTCCAAGAAGAGCTGCTTACCAAAGCTAAAGAGTCTCTTCTACCCTTACCAAGAGGAAAAGTGGCACTGAACAATTACAGTGCACTACTCCTTTGGGTGAAGAAAAATTGTTTGGTAATCTCAGTGTTGGCAGGTGTATGAGGACAGAGGAGAATATGTAAAGTATAGGTCAGACTATTCGGTGTGTGTGTGTAGGCAAAGGGGAAAGGAACCGTAACCAGAGAGAAGGAACCAATGTAGTACTGTCTTGCCAGGTAGTATCTCAACGGGAAATTATAATCACCTAAATTTTCAATCACGATTGAAGCCGCTACAACTTTTCTATAAATGTTTACCAACTGCACAAAATAAACAAAAGAAGACTATGTAAAACCTCACTCAGCCGTCCCTCCATCCAATTAATACTACAAATAAAGACAACATTGTAAAAGACATTTACATAAATCCATTCCAAGTATTTGCACTACAAATAAAGAATAAAAAATCCTTAATATCGTATAATTCTTCAAGGTTCTCCCTACTCGGAAGTGACAAAAAGAAAATAAGTGGAGCTACCTTAAGACATTCCATGAATACATAATCTTTATTAAATAAGGTATTAGCATAACGTATGTGTGTATGTGTATATGTATATGTATGTATGTATGTCTGCATATATTATATATATATATATATATATATATATATATATATATATATATATATTATATATATATATATATATATATATACGGATATAGATATTTATATATGCATACATAAATATAAATTATACGTATATATATAGATGTGTATGTATATAATATATATATATATATATATATATATATATATATATAAATATATATATATATGTATATATATATATATATATATATATATATACACACACACATAAGGATGACACCAGAGACCAGGAAAGACAAAAAATCCTCACCCTCAACTACACCCCCCACCCCCCACCCCCCAAAAAAAAACCAACAGCAAAGAACTGGTTCTCGTTAAAGGGGAGGAGAACATTCCGGGTGCCAAGGGTAGGGGAACAACAGTTAGAAAATAAACATGGCACTTGTAACGTTGGTGTCTATTGGTGTTCGCCTAACCTTTCCATCGTTTTTCCCCCCTTTTTTTTCCTTATTTTTCTTTTCTTCTCTTGTTTTATTTACGTGGGTTTCCCTAAATGTTAATTAAATCTAGACTCCCTCTCCTCGAAAGATAAAGCAGTAATCAGGTATTTGTAATTTCCTGTTATTCCTTTACGTTTTTCTATGGAACACACACGTTTGGTATTTTACCAATTCAATGCGAGAATGAAAAATACCATATATTGAATTCCAAACTGTTATATTTACCAAAAATCTTGATAGCATGCCTGAATAAATTCGAGCATGTAATTCACTGTACGAAGGAAAATACACGAAACAATTAAACTTTGTAAATACAGTAGTACGTTTTTTTCGGATAAAAACTTTGTATTAACTCATATGAAGCCGAACCAATAAGCAAATATACAGAGAATCTCATTAAACGCATATGCCTTAATCAAGATGTTACAATGCATAAATATGGCAGTGTTTATTGTATAAATTTTGTAGTCAACCAAAAAAAAAAAAAAAAAAAAAAAAAAAAAAAAAAAAAAAAAAAAAAAAAAAAAAAAAAAAAACTACACTTCCGTTGCGCAATCTCCACCAAAGGGGACAAAGCCGTAACTGGTCAACTGCAGAACAAAGGCCTCAGACATGTTCTTCCACTCCCGTCTATTTATGGTCTTTCTTTTACAGTTTATAACCGCAAATTCTTTTAGTTCGTCAATCCATCGTCTTCTCTTTCTTCTGCTGCTTCTTTTGCAATCTTTAGGGATCAAACCTGTTATTATTAATGTACATCTATTATCTGTCATTCTCATCATATGTCCTGCCTATGCCTATATATATATATATATATATATATATATATAATATATATTATATATATATATATGTATATTTATATATATATATATATATGTATATATATATATATATATATATATATATATATAGAGAGAGAGAGAGAGAGAGAGAGAGAGAGAGAGAGAGAGAGGAGAGAGAGAGGAGAGAGAGAGAGAGAGAGAGAGAGCGTACTCTTCTTATCTAAAATTTATTTTAGCCAAATGACAAGAGGGTGAGTACACCCGAGTTGACTGTACTTTGACTTATTATTGTTGACATTTCTCTAAAAATAAAGAAAACCTCATATATTCATTTACGACTCGAACTTAACTGAAAAGCCTCATTTGTAATATATGCTTGAGTTGCCTCTGATTATATATAAATATGATTTGCATATAAATGAAAGACACGTAATATAATTTTAATTACGCAGATTTCGTCAGTTTAATTAGCAAAATTAATATTCCAGCTGTCCGTATCACCCCCGTCCCTCGGCGGAAAATGTTGCTGATTCCGCCACGCTATTTTGAAGTTAGATGTTATCATTTTTTTTCCACTCGGGCGTCATAGCGACACGTTTTATAACTTAACACCCTCCACCAATAATCTATATTGATTTAATTCATATATGCTGTTGTCTAGCATAGATATATTTAATTGTTCTAACACAAGATTCACCTATTCCTTATCTTTGGAGGTCTTTCGTTACTGCTGAAGTTTTGGCAGAATCAATAGCTTTCTCATAGTCTATAAATGCCATACATAGTGGTTTGTCATACTCAGGAATCATCTTTGACTTTTCAATACATCATCTGTTGTTCGCTTATAGTCATACTTCATTGACATATTCTTTTCATATTTTATTTCACTTGCATATTTCTTTATAACATACCATATCTATTTTGAATTACTTCATATCTAATTTTCTCTCTATATTTCAATTGGCTAGATATTATCTGTTCTTTGACCTTTCAATGTGCGATTTCATTTTCATCTTAGTCATATGTTATTAATATCTTTTCATTTCCTTTTATTTCACTTGAATATTCTCCTGTCGACATTAATTTCCTTGAAATATATTTCCCAATCTCGTTCTTCCTAATTATACTTAAGATTTCACATATCATTTCCGATGACTTCGAAATCCCAAAGCACTTGTCAGAGCTTAATCTAGAAGATTATTTTTCTGTTTCATCATCTTTCTCCTGAAGGGATCTCATGTTTGACAGTTTAATTCTGCAGCAGTATTATCATTTAAGAGTTAATGCTGGCAGATCATTTGCTGTAAGAAAATTCACACTTTTTTTTTGTAATTCAGCTTCCCAGGACTTTTGATCTCTTGATGATCATTGTTTTAAGACAAATATCTCTAAAAAAAAAAAAAACATATAAATTTTATATTATCATGGTTTTTAAACGGTGAGAAGATCGCATAGCGACTGAGCAAGATACGGTGTCCAGAGGAAGCAAAATTAACAAATTCCAAGAGACTGAGATGGTTTGGACAAATGGTGAGAATGGATGAGGGACATTTAATCGGAAAGGTAATGCATTAGTAGCAGGACGAATGGGTTAAAAAACACCCTGAACGGAATGAAGGTCAAGATTCCAAATCAACCAACAAACATTCGCAACTGTTTTACCAATATTTACATGGCAGCCTAACCTCGCCCCGTGGCCACCGCCCGACTCGGCAATATATGTCTATATAAACACACACACACACACATATATATATATATATATATATGTATATATATACTGTATATACAAATATATATAGATAGATATATAGATAGATAGATGTATATATATACAAATATATATATATATAAATATATATCTATATTTATAAATATATAAATATGTAAATATATATATATATATATATATATATATATATATATATATATATATATATAAATATATATTTTACATATTTATGAGAGAGAGAGAGAGAGAGAGAGAGAGAGAGAGAGAGAGAGAGAGAGAGAGAGAGAGAGAGAGAGAGAGAGAGAGAGACAGACAGAGACAGAGAGAGAGAGCCATCCTTTCAAAGAACGCTGAATTTAAAGCACACATGTTCATTCCCATTAAAACCCAGAGAAGAAGAATGAAGTAGAAGAATAGGGTCAATCAAGACTTAAAGAGCGTGAGTTCGTGTGTACTGAAGGGGATTCCCCCCTTCTGTCAACATCCCACAGATATTGATCATATTCGTCAGTCGATTGTTCTCCAATCGCTGTCCCTCCACTTGGGTACTCGGAGCACAATGCCCTGCCAACAGTTAGCCGGCTATTAATGCCCAGTCACCGTTCGGAGGCACAAAGCCTTGGGTAATGCTCCAGCCGCTGGGCATGTAGTCGTCCAGGTGTGTGACACAAGGCGCGTCCTTCGTGAGCAGCGGGTGATGGGTTTTTGACGACCATGTGGCGAAGAGGGATTGCGAGGAATTAATGTATACTTTTGTGTTTTTCACGCAATACGCAAAGTCTGTTCTTGATGGTATAGATATAAAATTCTGCTCTCTTTTCAATTATTTATCTATCTACCATGGCCCTTTCCCCAATTATGGGAGGCAATCGACAGCAAATTCAAGAAACGCCCCCTAGCATAGATATACTTAAACAGCTGATTTGTAGAGGATGTGTTAATATTCTCGTGTCATACTATGTGTAATTGCTCTAAATACTAGTGATACCTATACCTTAAATATTTCTAAACGTAAAAGAACGATATATATATATATATATATATATATATATATATATATATATATATATATATATATATATATATATATATATTTCAAATAAGCCATATATATCAATACATTAAAGTCTGGATTCTCTTAACGACCTCGGGATCAGAGCCCCAGGCGGAATCACCCAAAGACTATGGTATCAGACCGGCCGGGATTTGAACCCTCGTCCAGGATATCTGTATGCCAGTGACCATACCACTCAGCCACGTGGCTGAGTGGTATGGTCACTGGCATACAGATATCCTGGACGAGGGTTCAAATCCCGGCCGGTCTGATACCATAGTCTTTGGGTGATTCCGCCTGGGGCTCTGATCCCGAGGTCGTTATGAGAATCCAGACTTTAATGTATTAATATATATGGCTTATTTGAAATATGAAAAACACGTTTAAATGTGCAAAAATTTATCATATATACACTATATATATATATATATATATATATATATATATATATATATATATAGATAGATATATACATACTTAGATACTCGGTAACGATGTGTTGCTATTAGATTCAAATAGCAAGGATAGATATACATACATTTATATATACACATTAATCTAATATATACATATATATACATGTATAATATGTATATACATGTCTCTGCATATGGAATAATAAACTAGCGAGAAAAACACCAAGGAATGATATGCGCATACTAATATGTTGAAAAATATACGCTACAACAAAATGCTAAATTTGAGAATTATTCCTAACATCCTTAACAGTGAATTATATGTATGAAAATACAGACCTCAGCATATTAATTAAGGAAAGAGCTATGGACACACCCAACTATAATTACTTTGCGTGACAGGAAAATATTAAGTGCTCGAGAATTGCATTCTTTTAAGCGTTCCAAAACTAAAAGATATTTTACATACTGTATTATATATGTATAAGGATTAAAATACATCACTATACATGATATAAGGTTAAAGGTTCAGAAGAATTTAAGAACTACACCGAGGTCCGTGGGATATGTAAACAAAGAAAGAAAAGTACTTGCAATATTTAAGAACTTCTATACGAGAGAGAGAGAGAGAGAGAGAGAGAGAGAGAGAGAGAGAGAGAGAGAGAGAGAGAGAGAGAGAGAGAGAGAGGTTGTTGGAGTGATTGATTGATGAGACTTCGCTATACATGGTATAAGGTTCACAATATTCCCCTCTTGAAACTGATCTGAAATAAAGGACACTAACTTTAAATAGCTTTTTTTTTGGCTATATACAATTAATCACTATACAAAATTATTTCAACATATTTACATATATATAACGAAAGTTTATTTGAAAATGTTTGAGAAAACAAATAAAGAACTCATCAAAAGCTGTCTGTTAAATGTTCCCTTTCCAAGAATATCTGAGATTTTAACCAAATGGTTAAAATCTTATCATCGCTATAAATCCTTGGGATTATACGCTAGCATACTGCTTTTCTAACTTGAGTTGTAGCTTAGCTTATAATAATAATAAATAATAAATAATAAAAATAAATAATAATAAATAATAAACAATAAATAATAATGATAATAAATAATAAGTAATAATAATAATAAATAAGAAATAAAATAATAAATAGTAAATAATAAATAATAAATAATAATAAATAATAATAAATAAATAATAATAATAAATGATAAATAATAATATTAAATAATAAATAATAATAAATGATAATAATAAATAATTAATAATAAATAATAATAATAAATAATAAATAATAAATAATAATAATAAACAATAATAATACATGATAATAATAAATAATAATAAATAATAAGTAATAAATAATATCAAATAATAAATAAAAATAATAAATAATAATAGTAAATAATAAATAATAATAAATAATTATAAATAATAATAATAAATAATGAATAATAAATAATAATAAATAATAATAGTAAATAATAAATAATAAATAATAATAAATAATAAATAATAAATAATAATAATAAATAATAAATAATAAACAATAATAATAATAATAAATAATAAATAATAATAATATTAACAATAAATAATAATAAATAATAAATAATAATACATAATAATAAATAATAAATAATAAATACTAATAATAATAATAATAATAATAATAATAAATAATGATAATAAACAATAATAATAATAATAAATAATAATAATAAATAACAATAAATAATAATAATAATAATAATAAATAATAATAATAATAATAATAAATAATAATAATAATAATAATGATGATAATAAATAATAATAGTAAATAATAATTAATAAATAATAATAATAAATAATAATTAATTAGTAATAAATAATAAATAATAATTAATAAATAATAAACAACAATTAATGATTATTAATTAATAATAATAATAATTAATAAATAATAAACAACAATTAATAATTATTAATTAATAATAATAATAATAATAATAATAATAATAATAATAATAATACAAATGAAAATAAAAATATATGATAAAAATTAATAATGAAAATGAAAATAAAATGATAAAAACAATAAAAATTATAATAATAAAATAATAACAGAAATAATAATAATAATAGAAATAATAATAATAGTAATAAATATAAAAATAAAAATAATGAAAATAAAAACAATAAAAAAAATAATAATGATAATAATAATAATAATAATAATAATAATAATAATAATAATAATAATAATATCCTTACCAAGAGGAAAGTAGCCACTGAACAATTACAGTACGGCAATTAACCCCATGAGTGAAGACGAATTTTTCGGTTATCTCATTATTGTCAGGTGTATGAAGACAGAGGAGAATGTGTAAAGAATAGGCCGGACTAATCAGGTAATCTATAGGCAAGTGGAAAGTGAGCCGTAACCAGAGAGGGATCCAATGTAGTACTACCTGGACAGTATCTCAACGGGTGGCTGCTGTCTTAGGCAACCTACTAGCAAATGCTGCATAGTATCAATTTAGGTAATAATAATATACGTATCAATGATATGATAACTTTCTTTATATTGTAAATGACACTTTAATCGACATTGTTCATAGAAGAGTTGAAGCAAGCGTTTAAATCTTATCAAGCAGCATTTGCAAGTTTAAATTAGCATTAGATTAATCTTAAATGCATATAATTAATTTTATAAATAACTCCAAAATAAAAAGTATTAACCCTTGAGAGAAAAGCTATGTATGAAATAAAAGGAAGATAATAGAAATAGAGTTAGTACTTTATTTTCCTTTAACAACAAATAAGGTCAAGATAAAGGTGTCTGGTATCAGTTCCAGTTTCATCTAAATAGATGTTCACCAGAACATCAGCCTGGCAAGCCAAATCCCCCACTGTGGTGCCCAGCCACAGCAGTGGCCTCCCCAGTAAACAGCTTAAACTCACGGTCCCTGGCACGGATCGATCTGCTGCCATGCTAATGCTCGGCGAACGCGTTACCACTGTACTAGCCAAACAAAGAAAAAAATAAAAATAAAAAAATAAAAACCCAGCGTGGATATTAAAGAGGATCGAACCGCTCCTTTATTCTTAAGTTTAATCTTAATTAAATCTATCAACAGAGTCGCGCCTCCATTTTCCAATTCGCCTTTCAATTATTGGTGGAAATAGAAATCCCCTCTTTTAGCATCGGGTTCGCCGGTGCCAATCTCATCATTCCGATGAAGTGAGTGGTGAAAAGTGGCATTTAAATCACCTGGATGCAATCTATGCTCGCTAATGAGTTTGTTAACGGTGGGCGAGAAAAGATTGCTTTTCATCGTCAGTCTCATGATGAGGGCGTTTTAAAAAATACAGATTTTCAAATCAAGGGAAATAAGAGTAATTAAATGCAGTAATTCAAATAAAAGAATACGCAATTAAATGCAGTAATTCAAATAATAAAATACTGTATTTAAATGCTCTAGTCAAATCAAGGAAAATAACAGTAATTAAATGCAGTAATTCAAATAAAAGAATACGCAATTAAATGTAGTATCTTAAATAAAAGAATACGCAATTAAATGCAGTAATTAAAATAATAGAATAGTGTATTTAAATGCTCTGGTTCAAATCAAGGAAAATAACAGTAATTAAATGCAGCAATTCAAATAAAAGAATACGCAATTTAATGCAGTAATTCAAATAAAAGAATACGCAATTGAATGTAGTAATTCAAATAATAGAATGCTGTATTTAAATGCTCTGGTTCAAATCAAGGAAAATAACAGTAATTGAATGTAGCAATTCAAATAAAAGAATACGCAATTGAATGCAGTAATTCAAATAAAAGAATACGCAATTAAATGTAGTATTTAAAATAATAGAATACTTTAATTAAATGCTCTGATTCAAATCAAGGAAAATAACACTAATTAAATGCAGCAATTCATATAATAGAATAATGTAATTAAATTCAATGATTCAAATCAGGGAATATAACAGGAATTAAATGCAGCAATTCAAATAAAAGAATATTGTAATCAAATGCAGCAATTAGAATAACAGAATACTGTAATTAAATGCTGTAATTCAAATCAAGGAAACAACAGTAATTAAATGCAGCAATTCAAATAAAAGAATACAGTAATCAAATTCAGCAATTTAAATCAGAGAAAATACGGTAATTAAATGCAGGAATTTAAATAAAGGAAAATGCGGAATTAAATTCAGTAATTGAAATAAAGGAAAATAAGGAATTGAATGCAGTAATTTATATAAAGGAAAATACGGAATTAAATGCAGTAATTTAAATAAAGGAAAATATGGAATTGAATGCAGTAATTCAAATAAAGGAAAATACCGTAACTAAATGCAGCAATTTAAATAATGGAAAATACG
>NC_090768.1:33810006-33830006 GCF_036898095.1 Palaemon carinicauda | reverse complement strand
TATATATATATATATATATATATATATTTATATATATACACATATATATATATATTTATATATATACATATATACACACACACACACACTATATATATATATATATATATATATATATATATATATATATATATATATATATATATATATATATATATGAAACAAATATTCTTAAAAATACTGCATAGGATAAAATGAGAGGGTGAGTATTATACACGAGAAGCAAGTGAGATAAGATGTGGCTCATTTTCTTTACTACAATAAATATTTCATCTACCTAAGCACTTTACTCCGGACTGTTGCATAAGGTAACAAAAAAAAAAAAACCCTTATTGCAGGAACTGGTTCAATAAATTTATTTCAATTGTATAGGCAGATGATATAAGGGGAAGAACAACAACTGAAGTTTTAAACTCTTAAAATATCCAACACTATAATGAGCTATAACTTTCGTAATACTATACAAACCAAAATAAATAAAAAATAAAAAAAATAACCGGCAGAAACTGATACCTGCCCAAAGTTTTCAGAAATAAACTGCGCTAAACATCACACAGGCTTATAAATATTGGCCTTCTAAAGACTGAACATAGGCACACCCCCCCCCCAAAAAAAAGCCTTATAAATATCGACCTTTACAAGACAACCTTTTTACAGAAAAAAAAAGAGTCACACACTTATGAATATTGACCTTCTCAAGACTGAACATAAGCACCTCCCCCCCCTCACCCCCCCCCCCCAAAAAAAAAGGCCTTATAAATATCGACCTTTTCAAGACAACCTTTTTACAGAAAAAAAGTCACACACTTATGAATATCGACCTTCTCAAGACTGAACATGGGCACCTCCCCCCCCTCCCCCCCCCCCCAAAAAAAGGCCTTTTAAATATCGACCTTTTCAAGACAACCTTTTTACAAAAAAAAAAAAGTCACACACTTATGAATATTGACCTTCTCAAGACTGAACATAGGCACCTCCCCCCTCCCCCCCCCCAAAAAAAAGCCTTATAAATATCGACCTTTTCAAGACTGAACCTTTTTACAGAAAAAAAAGTCACACTTATGAATATTGACCTTCTCAAGACTGAACATAGGCACCTCCCCCCTCCCCCCCCCCAAAAGAAAGCCTTATAAATATCGACCTTTTCAAGACTGAACCTTTTTACAGAAAAAAAAGTCACACTTATGAATATTGACCTTCTCAAGACTGAACATAGGCACCTCCCCCCTCCCCCCCCCCAAAAAAGCCTTATAATTAACGACCTTTTCAAGACAACCTTTTAACAGAAAAATAAGTCACACACTTATGAATATTGACCTTCTCAAGACTGAACATAGGCACCTCCCCCCCTCAACCCCCCCCCCCCAAAAAAAAGCCTTATAAATATCGACCTTTTCAAGACAGAACCTTTTTACAGAAAAAAAAGTCACACACTTATGAATATTGACCTTCTCAAGACTGAACATAGGCACTTCCCCCCTCCCCCCTCCTCCCCCCCCCCCCAAAAAAAAGCCTTATAAATAACGACCTTTTCAAGACTGAACCTTTTTACAGAGAAAAAAAAAGTCACACTTATGAATATTGACCTTCTCAAGACTGAACATAGGCAACCCTCTCCCCCCCCAAAAAAAAAAAAACCTTATAAATATCGACCTTTTCAAGACTGAATCTTTTTACAGAAAAAAAAAGTGAGACTTACCTTGAATATGACCGTGTATAAAGACATCGTGGTCCACTTATTCAACACGGTCAAAGATGTCGGTTTGACGGAGGCAACACCTGAAAATAGGATAAGTTTGTTATAATTTCGTCACTATCCATGGATTACTTTCAATTCTAAAATCAAAATATTAGTTATAAAATTTAAAAATTGTAATGTGACAAAAATTACTTTATAGCGTTCGTATTATGCAAAAAATACTCATTTAATGGAAATTCTTTATATATAGGTTACGTCTGTTATCGTATTTTCGTCAATATTCCAGAATATCTTTTTAAGTTTTTAAATCAAAATAATTAAATATTGACATATTGAACAAAGCATACGAAGTTGGATATTGAACTTAGTAGTATCATTATTAATAATAATAATAATAATAATAATAATAATAATAATAATAATGATAATAATAATCTTCTTCCTTATATAATTATAAGACTTAGAACAGTAGCTATTCAATGATGGGAATAACAGTAATAGACAGAAAAAGAGCAACAAGGATACGGGAGCAAACTAAAGTAGGATATTCTCACAACATGTAAGAAAAAGAAATGGACATGGGCAGGATATATAAAGGGAATGGCAGATAATGTATGGACAATGAGAGTAACAGAATGGGTGCATAGAGATTGCAAAAGAAACAGGGGAGTGGAGAGAAGACGATGGGTTGACGAACTAATAAAATTTGTAGACGTAAACTGGCACGCACAGAGCGGCCACAAACAGACGAGTCCTTTGCTCTGCAGTGGACTAGTAATAGGTGGTGATGATGATGGCGATTATATATATATATATATATATATATATATATATATATATATATATATATATATATATATATATATATATATATATGTGCTATATATATATATATATATATATATATATATATATACATATATATATATATATATATATATATGTGCTATATATATATATATATATATATATATATATATATATATATATATATATATATATATACATATATCTGTCACGCTGAGCGGCAAAACCAAACGTATGACTACTCTCTCTCTTCCTGGGGAAGAGGGTGGGAAGAGTTGAATCTGTATGTATGCATATCTATCTTAATATTTAGCCAACATTTTAACGGGTCGTGTACAATAATAATAATAATAATAATAATAATAATAATAATAATAATAATAATAGAACCTTCCAATCTCAAAGGACCCCTTCCTGAAAGACTTCATCCATCTGCCGTCACGTCCATCAATATCCACATGGTCCCATTTCATGCCTTAGATAAGGGGAGGAAAATTCTAATAACGTGTAGAATGCGGTCCCTGCTTGCAGACCAATCAGGTCAGGCTTCAATAGTCTGGTCAGGACAGGTCAAATTTCCCTCTTATATTACTGGGTGAGGGCCGTGAACACTAATCTGATGCGTCCCTCGTCATAAACAAATTGTTTTTAATTAGCATGGCTGACAAGCCAATATTCGTAATTGAATCCATTATCATAATAAAAAAAAGGGCGGTGATAGGATAACCTGTCTGTTTTTATTCATGGAAATTTTTTTTTTTTTTTTGATAAAGATAGACTATTTGATTTATTAGCAAAGCAACTGCTATACATAACATTTAAACACTGTAAATGATTATATATATATATATATATATATATATATATATATATATATATATATATATATATATCTATATATATATATATATATATATATATATATACATATATATATATATATATATATACATATATATATTTACACAAATGTATATACATATATATATACATATGTATATACATATATATATACATATATATATAGTATATATATACATATATATATACTATATATATATATATATATATATATATATATATATATATATATATATATATACTGTATATATATATATATATGTACAGTATATATATATATATATATATATATATATATATATATATACTGTACATATATATATATATATATATATATATATATATATATATATATATATATATATAATATAATATAATATAATATATGTATATGTATATAAATTTATATGATAATACATGCATATAAGTGTTTGTAGGTAGATATATTTGTATATATACATATATTAAATATATAACTATAAGCAAACAATATTACATTGCATATATAAATCTAGCCTATATAGCCTTACACTGACCGACCTAGGTATAGAAGTCTCCCACCATCACCAACCCCCATTGGCCAGTGGTGATGAAAACTGGCCAAACTTCAGACGTGAATAAGGACATGTCTCAGACCTTTGTCACGCATTGGATAGAATCGCATGCATTTGTTTTTGTTGTTGTTGTTGTATGTATAAGTGTATATATACATACATAAATATGTATATATCTATGTATAAAAGTTTATAAAACTTATGATTAAAAAATATGACAATACGTTTATTATTTAGCTTTTTCTCTTTTTTTCTCGAATTTATCATCTTTCATTGCCCATGTTCAGACCCCCAGGGGATGACGTGAGAGCAAGGTACGCAGCAGCAGTTCCTTACAATGGAGGAGATTATATGAATGTATTACGCTTTACGCTTTGTTGACGTTGCAAGTTGTGATGCGTGATGGCCAATTGTGTCGGAGGTCAGTCGTGTCAACAGAAAATCCCACCACGATATTTTTACCTGAAGAATATCTCTCTCTCTCTCTCTCTCTCTCTCTCTCTCTCTCTCTCTCTCTTCTCTCTCTCTCGGTGAACAAGTTCAAGAATATGTTAGGCAATGTCATAAGAACTCTCTAAATGCTTAAAATGAATTGCTCTTCTCAGGAGCAAATGAAGTTTCCGCGGATGGACTAAAAAGTCTGACATATCCAAAATCCTTATAACTCTCTCTCTCTCTCTCTCTCTCTCTCTCTCTCTCTCTCTCTCTCTCTCTCTCTCTCTCTCTCTCTCTCTCTCTCATATATATATACAGTATATATATATATATATATATATATATATATATATATATATATATATATATATATATATATATATATGTGTGTGTGTATACTTCATAGTTTATCAATTATTTACGTGATCATATGAAACAAGGTTGAAAAAGTTTCATCTGGGTTACAGTAGCACCACTTTGCCACCTAATACTACACACGCAATAGAATTTGAGGAATATTACTGTATAAAGTGGTTTATAAGTAAATTTTATGAAGATACAATGCATTGAGAAATTGGATTGAAACTGGGCAACCCACATAGTTAATTAAGAAAGCTGTTTACGTAAAAGACTGACCATATGATAAGGGACCAAGCCCCTCTCCACCGAAGCTAGGACCAGGAAGGGCCAGGTAATGGCTGATTCTAGTCAGGAGATAGACCTATACGCTCTCCCCAAAACACCACATCAGTGCAGACAGATATCGAGCTTGACCGGGTCTCAAACCCCAGTCCAGCAGATCACTAAACAGATAATTTTTTAACTTCAACACCGCATACGTCAAAAAAATATTTCCGTTATGAATCCTTACGTTTTAGTAACTTTATTGAATTAGAGAATTCCTCTCTCAATTGTGACTGCGGAACAGACGGTCAGTTTTTTATTACGTGCACTCATCCACGACATCGACTGATATTGTCCGGCAGCAACTGTTCTGTGATATTGGAGCCCGAGTGGGGCTGTCAAGCGTTCGCCCGAATATATTGTAAAGGGCCGTCGATAAAGATTTGTCTATATGGGGATCATTTTTTTTCTTCTTTTGAAATCAAATTTTTTTTTTTTTAAAGTTTGTCATTTTTATATATAAATTTGTTTAAATTAAGCCCATCCAGTAGTTGCCTATATTATTATTATTATTATTATTATTATAATTATTATTATTATTATTTGCTAAGTTAAAACCCTAGTTGGAAAAGCAGGATTCTATAAGCCCATGGGCTCCAACAGGAAAAATAGCCCACTGACGAATAGAAACAGGGAAAAATAAAGTATTTTGAGAACAGTAACAACATTAAAATAAACATTTCCTAAATAAACTATAAACACATTAACAAAACAAGAGGAAGAGGAATTAGATAGAATAGTGTGCCGCAGTGTACCCTCAAGCAAGAGAACTAACCTAAGGCAGTGGAAGACCATGGTACAGAGGCTATATCACTACCCAAGACTAGAGAACAATTGTTTGATTTTGGAGTGTCCTTCTCCTAGAAGAGCTGCTTACCATAGCAAAAGTATCTTCTACTCTTACCAAGAGAAAAGAAGCCACTGAATAATTACAGTGCCTTTGGGTGAAGAAGCAATGTTTGGTAATTTCAGTGTTGTCAGGTGGATGAGGAGAGAAGAGAATCTATAAAGACTATGCCAGACTATTCGGTGTATGTGTAGACAAAGGGAAAGTGAACCGTAACCAGAGAGAAGGATCCAATGTATTCTAAATTCATTTGAATTAAGCCCATCCAGTGATTACCATGCCAATGTCGTTATTATTATTATTATTATTATTGCTAGCTAAGCTACAACCCTAGTTGGAAAAGCAGAATACTATAAGCTCAAGGACGCCAACATGGAAAATAGCCCAGTGAGAAAAGGAAATCAGGAAATAAATAAACTACAAGGGAAGTTACTTTAAGAAATGTAACAACATTAAAATAGATTTTTCATAAATACTGTATAATATAAAAAGAGACTTATGTCATCCTGTTCAACTTTAATACATTCGCTGTAAGTTTGAACATTTAAATGTCTTCATAGTCATATTTTATGATGAAATAACTTTTTTTGATAAATCAAAACTTCAAGAACATGAATTTTATCTTTGAAAGTCACTTGATTTTTTCTGTTAATTATTTAACAAACTAGAATTAATTTAATAGTAGAGTTTATAGTAACGGTTCTGATCAATAATCGTTTTCAAAACATAGCATATTACCGTTGAAAAAAGAAAAAATTATGAACACTTCCTATATTTAGTCGTCAATTTATTTTATGATCCCATTAACTGGAATACCCTTCCTTGTAACATGTTGTTGTTAATGAAAAAACCCAAACTGTACCATAAGAGCTTCGACGGACAAAGAGGAAAGATTATCAACATTACACGAGAAATCTAGACAAAACGGACGGGGAGAAACAGTCTTGAACGCGACACGACTCATCACACAATGTCAATCTAATTCTTTTTCTTCCCCCACCGTTATCCCTACATTAAGGGGTCGGTTGCCTCATGCGGCCTCTCCAATGCCTTCTATCAAAGGGATCCACTTCCACCAAATATCATCCTTCAACTTACTTCATCTAATTCTGTGCCTCCCTCTTGATCTTCTCCCCCTAGCAGGTTCTTCCCAAACCCTCCTCACTCTCTCCACACCACCCATCCTCAACACGAGTCCACACCATCTCAATCATGACACTTATCACCTCGGTAATCTTTACTACGCCTGCCAATCTTCTTATTTCATCATTTTCAATTCTTTCAAGAAGTGTCACTCATCCCAATGTAAATCTAATTGTTCACTTGCAAACATCCTCTTCTGAATTATATAAACAAAGCACATTTTCGTCATATCAAAGTTCATAGTTAAGAAATGGTCATACCAATAACCACAACAATGACAAGAAGTTGATAGTCGAATAATGGTCATATTCGTAACCCTATTAATGAACGTGAGTAGAAATGTTAATAACACATTTGCTCGCACAATGAGATTAACCAGTAGTGAATCTAAGTGTATTTGAGCAGCTCTTCTAAGAAGATACTCCAAAATCCAATCATTGTTCTCTAGTCTTGGGTAATGACATACCCTCTGTACCATGGTCTTCCACTATCTTGGGTCAGAGTTCTCTTGCTTGAGGGTACACTAAGGAACATTATTCTATCTATTTCCGTATTCCCTTTCCTCACTGGGCTCTGTTCGCTGCTGGAGTCCTTGGGGTTATAGCATCCTGCTTTTCCAACTAGGGCTGTAGTTAAGCTGCTAATAATAATAATAATAATAATAATAATAATAATAATAATAATATAGTTTGGGCTAAATGATCGTGTGCCAATGCTGGCCAGGCCATTCAGCACCGAAATGAAAAGGGGGAAAACTCCGCTGTTACACTTCGAGGTAAAAGCTAAAAGATATGCAGCTAGTACTCTTGGGGATATGCAAAGCCCCGCAAGAGGCTTACTAACTGCAATGTCTTCCTCCTACGGAGGTAGTAATGATAAAATTCCTTGGCCTTTTTGGTGGAAAAATATAAGACCCGCAAAATATATGGCAATAGTCTTCATTTTAAATAACAGAAATCCCAATAATGGACAGTGGAAAAAAAACGAGAGGAAAGCAATTAGAAAATTTTTATCAGACGAGCTTAAAACTTTATAAAATCAAGTATCTTTCTGCTTCCATTAGTAGCCAACTGTTAACATATCCGCGTTGAATCGCATTCCAACACTCAAATGAGAGAGAGAGAGAGAGAGAGAGAGAGAGAGAGAGAGAGAGAGAGAGAGAGAGAGAGAGAGAGAGAGAGAGAGAGAGAGAGTTTGATAAATAAAGATGAATTAGTGACTTCCACTCAATGAACTTAATTCCTTCCACATTTGATTCATCATCATCATCTCCTCCCACGCCTACTGACGCAAAGGGCCTCGGTTAGATTTCGCCAGTCGTCTCGATCTTCAAATTTAATCAATACTTCTCCATTCATCATCTACTTCACGCTTCATAGTCCTCAGCCATGTAGGCCTGGGTCTTCCAACTCTTCCATTGTTTTGTGGAGCCCAGTTGAAAGTTTGCATAACGAACTCGAATGCAAAACCCCTTTCCAAAAGCTAATATCAAACAAAAACAATAAGATGCAACATTACAAAAAAAAAAAAGCAAAACAAGAAAATCCTCTCCAACAATCCCAAACAATAAGAAAACACCTTCACAAGAATATGGAAGAAAGCCAAACACAACAAGAGAATATAATAAATACAACTCAAAGGAAAGGGTATAACGAAGGATCCATAGGCAGGGCGAAGGACATCAATCAACGATGACTAATTGGTCGGAGAGGGGACGAAACCCAAGTAAAGGCTTTGACCCTCAGGGAGACCAGGGCGTACGAGGGCGCTTTTTCTTACCCTTTCTTTTTTTTCCTTCAGAGAGAGAGAGAGAGAGAGAGAGAGAGAGAGAGAGAGAGAGAGAGAGAGAGAGAGAGAGAGAGAGAGAGAGAGAGAGAGAGAGAGAGGGGTGCATATGTTAAGGATGGTTTCACACCAGTTGGATGACTATTACTATAACGCGTCATGTCATTTCTTTCTTCGTATTTCTACGATCCCCGATGGTCATCTAACAACTAGGTACATAATTCATAACCCTTCTTCTTTCAGGATGAGAGAGAGAGAGAGAGAGAGAGAGAGAGAGAGAGAGAGAGAGGAGAGAGAGAGAGAAAGAGAGAGAGAGAGAGAGAGAAGACTTGTGCCTATCTTATGGATGGATTCACCAACTTCAGGGTGACTATTTTTACATCGTCATATATATATATACATATATATATATATATATATATATATATATATATATATATATATATATATATATATATATATTTATAGATATATAAATATACAGTATATATATACTATATATATATTATACACATATATACACTGTATTATATATATATGTATGTATATATATATATATATATATATATATATATATATATATATATATATATATACACATGCATACAATCACTACACTTAGGTTCTCTTGCATAATACACGCACTAATTGAGAACACAATTGCTGTATCATATATACGGTTAATGAATGACTCAAGACATGCTCTCCTAGAGCGTATGTGACGCATTATAATATTGTAATCATCCAAATGTAAGCCCATAGCAATCAAACGACATTAATATACAAGCTGCAATTTAAACTTTCTGCCGATCTACCTCAATTGATAAAAGTGGGTCACGATGCAATCATTTGTAGTAGCGCTTTCCCCGGATCCCGTTCCAGACCCCGTTCCAGTTACCTCCCCAAAGCCACCTTCCAGGTACCTCCCACCCATCCCACCTTTTCGTTCAGCTCCTGGATTAGAATTTAAACTTTCTGCCGATCTACCTCAATTGATAAAAGTGGGTCACGATGCAATCATTTGTAGTAGCGCTTTCCCCGGATCCCGTTCCAGACCCCGTTCCAGTTACCTCCCCAAAGCCACCTTCCAGGTACCTCCCACCCATCCCACCTTTTCGTTCAGCTCCTGGATTAGAATTTAATCAACGTCATTCAAATGAAATGAATATGACCTTGACCGTCACCATTGCTCCAAAAAAAAAAAAAAGTTATCCTGACATTAATTTTTTTCTGTTAATTGGATTTCTTTCATACTGATGGAGGCGCAAGTCATTCGCTCGGTTATAGAAATGCTGGGCATGACCAATATAATCTTGTCCGAATTATGCATTAACTTTAGTACGAGAGACCTTATACATATATATATATATATATATATATATATATATATATATATATATATATATATAAATGTGTTCGGTGAGAAGCTTGATTGTTGGAAATACATGGTTTCCAGAGAAAATATTTATAGGTATATATATATATATATATATATATATATATATATATATATATACATATATATATATGTATATATATAAATATATATATATAATATATACATAATATATATATAAACATATATATAAATATATATATAATATATAATATAGATATAAAAAATATATGTATATGTATATGTATATATATAAATATAAATATATATATATATATATATATATATATATATATATATATATATATATATATATATATATATAGGGTGAATTAAATATTTGCGAGACTGTTTGGTTACGACAAATTAGATGAGAGGGCGAGTTTAAAGATGTCATCATTAGATTAAAACATGATACAGATTCAAGCATATAAAGAGATAAGGAATGAAATATGTACTAGGGACAAAGAAATGGAGGTAGGATGAGTAGATTGCCATTTATCATCACCATAATGGCTTCATGGTAACAAGATGAGTCTGTAGCCATACAGGTGTAAGGGCAGGTTAGATTGTGGAGAATAAATAGGAGTTCTACAGGGAAATAAATGCAGATGGAAATACAATAATACAACTAGACCTTGCATAAAACATGAAGAAGAAACTGTGACGGGCCAAGAGTAGGTTGTGACTCAAAGGCGAGATGAAAGCAACTGAGTTACAACCTACTCTTGGCCCGTCACATTGGTGACCCTGGAGTGACCAATGTGACGGGCCAAGAGTAGGTTGTGACTCAAAGGCGAGATGAAAGCAATTGAGGTACAAACTAATCTTGGCCCAACACATTGGTGACCCCAGAGTGACCAATGTGACGGGCCAAGAGTAGTTTGTGACTCAAAGGCGAGATGAAAGCAACTGAGTTACAAACTACTCTTGGCCCGTCACATTGGTGACCCCGGAGTGACCAATGTGACGGGCCAAGAGTAGGTTGTGACTCAAAGGGGGGTTGAAAGCAATTGAGTTACAAACTACGCTTGGCCCGTCACATTGTTGACCCAGGAGTGACCAATGTGACGGGCTAAGAGTAGGTTGTAACTCAGTTGCTTTCATCTCGCCTTTGAGTCACAACCTACTCTTGGCCCGTCACAAAATGCAACTGGATGTGAATGCAGCAGTCCTGGGTCGATGGAGTGAGTATTTTGATATGCTGCATGTGGAGGATATGAGATAGATTAATAGGAGTGATACAAGACTTCAAAAGGCTATTATGAGGCTGAGGATGCTTTTGTATGTGACTTCAGAAGGGCAATTATGATGAAGAAAGTTAAGACACTAAAGCAAGATGCTACAACATAGTGGTGATAAGGAGATTGACTGGTTGACCAGGGAGTGTAAGGTATTGCATGGCATGTTTGACTGGAAGTCCCAAATGTATGTTTAAATGGTTTAAATGTCGCTCATGAGTGGCAGAGGCAAGGGACAGTGACATTGCCCTAGCAAGCAGGACTGTGCCCTAGAGACTGACCATATGTTACGTGATCAGCGCCCAAGCCCACTCTCCACCCAAGCTAGGACCAGGAAGGGCCAGACAATGGCTGCTGATGACTCAACAGATAGACCTATAGGCTCCCCTAACCACCCCCCCCACCTTAGCTCACAAGAATGGTAAGGTTGCAGACACTAAAGGCACTAACGAGTCTGAGCGGGACTCTAACCCCTGTCTGGCAAACACCAAGAAGAGACGTTACCAATTAGGCCACAACAATGTTTATTTTATATAGGAAAGGGTAATATATGTAATCGTAAGAAAAATACAGATATGTAATTACTTATAGTACTATGGGAGGTGTATGCTTAGGATTTTGTTAAGGAACGTAAAGCAACCAAACGGAATTAAATAGATTTTCAAATTGAGCATTCCCAAAGCTCAAACCAGTAACAATCAAGAAAAAAATATATATATACATACATATATATAATATATATAATATATATATTATATATATATTTCTTTTAAATATTAGAAATTTTTCACTAATAAAAGGAAAGAATAAATCTCCCTTTTCCGACCTGCAATGAATTGGAAAAAAAGGAAAACGTTGTCAGAGAATAATAAGAAAACTTCTTTATTGGAACGTCACAAAAATATAGTCAGTTATATAAATGAACAAAGGAAATCACAGCACCTCTTAATTAAGACACGAAGGGGTGAGTCAAGTCGGACCAATAAATGAAACGTTGGTTGCGAATGATGTATTTTCTCTATGAATATTATCATGGAATCTTTATGCATATCTCATCTAAGTTTTGGTGAAATGTTCGTATAAATGTGGGATGTGAAACATATGAGCATTAGCAAGGACATACATATATACATATAACATATATATAAACAAATATATATATATATATATATATATATATATATATATATATATATATATATATATATATATATATATATACACATATACATATATAAACAAATATATATATATATATATATATATATATATATATATACATATAAATATATAATATACATATATACATAATATATATATATATATTATGCATATATATATACATATAAATATATATATACATATATATACACATATAAATATATAATATATATATACATATATATACAAATAAATATTATATATAATATATATATATACTGTATATATAATACATATATACATATAAATATATACATATATATATATATATATATATATATATATATATATATATATATATATATATATATATATATATATATATATATATAAGTTATCATATTAAATGAGTGAATTACCAGACTCTATTTCGGTGGGTCACAATTTCAGGCTTCACTTAAGCTTTTATGGATTTAAAAGAAGGACCTAGTGTAAGACTGTGATTACCTGGGTGACAGGTTAAGGGACATAATTATCTCCAAAAAAAGAAGTTGGAAGGAGGTTATGTTTTACAACCAGCTTGTTTGTGAACAGCTTCCTGGTAATAATTTTAATCAATGAGTAATGAAACTTGCAGGAATTAACTGTGATGTAAAAGGCTGGAAATTACTAAGATTTGGAAGGTCAAAGTTAAAGGTCAAGGTCACAGCCAAGCAAAATGTCCAATTCACGTAATCAGCCATAATTTTGGACAGCGTTGTCACAAAGACTTCAAACTTGGTTCATATTTGTGTATGTAAATCTATGCCGATTAATGCATGTTAAGGTCACAGGTCAAGGTCAAGCAAACGTTCGAAAAACAAGATGCCGAGGCGGAGGTCTGCGGTCTACTGAGTGCCCCTCTATTTAAGAAAGATTTGAAACCATAATGTAGAAGAGGTTCTAGAAGAAAAAAAAAACAGGAGATCCACATTTGCATGAGTCCGTACATTACAGGGATTGTTAGCTCATCGTAAGGGGAGGGGGATAAGAAGGGAATATTGAGATGCTGATGTATCTACAGCTGATGATCTGTGAAATACAGTACAAGGGATTCATCCTCGATTTAGAAGTCATGGGATGGAAGAGGCAGTGGCTTTCATATTTGTCTCTTGAAGAACCAGTGCTTAAAGGCTACAGTCAACTGAATATTTCTATACATGTGTTACGTCATCATCAAATGGCTGTTACAACGAAAATCGGGTGGTTTCATTGTAAAATTAGAGAGGCACCCAGTAGAGCGCAGGCATCCGCCGCGGCAGCTCATTTCCCGATCTTTTGCTCGACCTTGACCTTACCCTTTGGCCTATTCTTTACAGAATTTACTTTCTCCTCATACACCTGACATCAGTGAGATTACCAAAGAATTCCTCTTCACTTAAGGGGTTACTGCACTGTAATTATTCAGTGGTCACTTTCCTCTTAGTAAGGGTAGAAGAGAGACTTTAGTTATGGTCAGCAGCTCTTCTAGGAGGAGGACACTCCAAAATCAAACCATTATTCTCTAGTCTTGTGTAGGGCCATAGCCTCTTTACCATGGTCTTCCACTGTCTTGGGTTAGAGTTCTCTTGCTTGAGGGTACACTCGGGCGTACAATTCTATCATATTTCTTCTCCACTTGTTTTGTTAAAGTTTTTATAATTTATATTTATCTTAATGTTGTTACTGTTCTTGAAATATTTTATTTTTCTTTGTTCCCTTTCCTCAGTGGGCTATTTTCCCTGTTGGAGCCCACGGGCTTATAGCATCTTGCTTTTCCAATAAGGGTTGTAGCTTAGCAAATAATAATAATAATAATAATAATAATAATAATAATAATAATAATAATAATAATAATAATATTCATGGATTTTCCTACACTCAAATATGAACCAAGTTTGTAGTCTGTGACAACGATGTCCAAACATATGGCTGATTACGTGAAGTGGACATTTTGCTTGACCATGACCTTGACCTTCCAAAATTTAATAATTTCCAGCTTTTTACATAACTGTTAATCACTGCAAGTTTCCTTACTCTAAGATTCAAACTGTGCCCAGGATGCTGTTCACAAACAAAATACACACACAACAAGGGGGTAAAACAACCTCCTTCCAACTTCGTTGGCTGAGTTAACAAGACTAAAGAGTACTTGCATATAAATCAACACAAAGTTATCATCGACAACACGTCAGTTAATATCAATTCTATATTTTTTGCGAAATTTACATAAATTTTTTTTTGTTCCAATACTCTAGTCACTCTGATTATTGTTCACAGAAATTTCGTACTAAATAAATTATATATTGAACAAATACCCTATTTTCTTGAATAGCGCATTCTGCATGGAAAAAAAATTACGAGTACAGCCTTTTCCATCTGTTCCCCTATATTATTGTTATTATTATTAAATGCTAAGCTGCCACCCTAGTTGGAAAAGCAGGCTGCTATAAGCCCACGGGCCCCAACAGGGAAAATAGCCCATTGAGGAAAGGAAACAAGGCAAAATAAACTATTTTAAGAACAGTAACAACATTAGAATAAATATTCCCTATATAAACAATAAAAACTTTAACAAAACATGAGGAAGACAAACCAGATAGAACAGTGTGCCCGAGTGTACCCTCAAGCAAGAGAACTAACCCAAGACAGTGAAAGACCATGGTACAGAGGCTATGGCACTACCCAAACTAGAGAACAATGGTTTGATTTTGGAGTGTCCTTCTCCTAGAAGAGCTGCTTATCATAGCTAAAGAGTCTCTTCTACCCTTATCAAGAGGAAATTAAGCCACTGCACAATTGCAGAGCAGTAGTTAACCCCTTGAGAGAAGAATTGTTTGGTAATCTCAGTGTTGTCGGGTGTATGAGGACAGAGGAGAATCTGTCAAGAATGGGCCAGACAATAATTCGGTGTCTATGTAGACAAAGGGATAGAACCGTAACCAGAGAAAAGGATCCAATGTTGTACTGTCTGGCCAGTCAAAGGACCCCATAACTCTCGCGGTAGTACCTCCTGATATCTTTATCCAATTCACAGGAAACTGCCTCGACTTTCTCCCATTGTTCATAATTATCAACTCGATTAACTATTACTTAAATACAAAATCGCGACCGAGTAAATAGTTTGAAAGTAATTTAGAAAATACTTCTCTATTCATCATCTTCGACCTAACGCTTCATAGTCCTCAGCAATATAGGCCTAGGTCTTCCAACTCTAGTACCTTGTGGAGCCCAGTTAAATATCTAGAGAACTAATCTCCCATTATTAAGTATTGAGTTAAAAGCTTAAGATAGAGACAACTGGCGAAATCTAACCGAGGGCCTTTGCATCAATAGGCGTAGGAGGAGATGATGATGATGATGATGAATTTAGAAAAGGTAAAATTAACGGAATTTCTCCAGCGTTAGTAACACAGGAAAACTGAATTCTCAACAGAAATGTAACATGAATTGTGAATCAGTATATTCATATCTCCTTATCCATGATTCATGTGGCATCAATAGAACAACGGTTTTCCATCTCCTCCTCCATGGGGCTGAATTATGAAAGAAGTTAGATTAAAGTAACACCTGGAAGCTAGGATCCAGATCAAATCTTTTCACTGGAAGATTTTACTGGAAGTTGATTTTAACATTTTTGAGTTTATTGCCCAATTTTGCCTTCGGCGTCAATGACCTTAAATGTCAGGATGCCAGATAACTGATAATCAATTAATCAATCTCCATCATGAGGCTTAATACTACAGCACTCAGAAGTTTTATTCCAGCTGTGACCAAGTTGTGGAATGATTTTCCTAATCGGGTAGCTGAATTGGTACAACTTAAAAAGTTCTATCTTGCAGCAAATGTTTTTATGTTAAACAGGCTGATATATCTTTTTATAGTTTATATATGAATGATCTGTTTAAATGTTGTTACTTTTCTCAAAATATTTTATTTTAATTGTCCATTACTCCTCAAAAAGTATATCTATTTCCCTATTTCCTTGCGTCACTAGGCTATTTTCATCGTTGAAGACCTTGGGTTTATAGCATCTTGCTTTTCCAACAAGGGTTGTGGCTTAGCTAATAATAATAATAATAATAATAATAATAATAATAATAATAATAATAATAATAATAATAATAATAATAATAATCAGTTTTGGTTATCCATGATATTAAAGGCAAACATAATTTCAGTAACTATTCTTTCAATTGTCTTATGATAAACAATGAATGCTTCGGTTCTATTAAAATGCAGTTTGTTATTATTATTATTATTATCATTATTATTATTATTATTAGCTAAGCTACAACTCTAGTTGGAAAAGCAGGATGCTATAAGCCCAAGGGCTCCAATAGGAAAATTATTCCAATGAGGAAAGGAAACAAGGAAACAGACTAATGTGCCTAACTCAAGACAGCGGAAGAAAATGACACACCATCTTTTCACTGCTTCTAAATAAATTTGTTTAAAAATATCATCATCTTACCCTTGAAACTTATATTAGAAAACTATGAATAGATAGTTCACCATACATTGGTATACATTCACATTTTTTACTAGACTCCTGTATATTTCACTAGTAATCAAATGCTAGATAAGCTGAAAAGCAGGGGAAGTAATATTCAATGAGAGCTTGAATCGCAAATTAATAGATAAAAAAAATGAATTAAATTAATATAGATAAATTAAAAAAAAAAATCAAAGGGCAACTAAAATGAAGTGATACATTTCGCCCAGCATTCCGAAAACCATTTCTGCCACAGCTATCTCATTTCCTTGCCCTACTCCTCCCATAAATTATTATTGCATGTAAGCAATTTCATGCATAAATGCGCCATGATTAAGATATCCGCCAACCCTTAGGGGAATCAGGCAATCAACCGTGGATGGCAATCGAGGGCTGCCACAGATAAACGCCATCGCATGCAGAAATTCCTTGTCGCATGATGCTGCCATCTATCGGCTGAAGAGTGAGATGGATGACTATCCCCAAGAGGGAGCAAGGATTCCCTGCCATGCAATCGAAATATTCACCCTCTTATGATATTCCCCAGCAAGACAAAGCGATATAATATTTAGTTGGAAGTACATTAAGATAGAGGGGATTCATTATATCTTTCAAATCAGCATTTTAACCTAAGATTAATGAGAAAATCTAAATTATATGATGTTTAGAAGGAAACGAGAGCTCACGAATATATAACCTAGCGTGACAGTTTATATCTCGTTACATTATTGTCTCAAAAAGCACGAAACGAGCAATGTTCCACTTTCAAAACCTCAACGGCTTCTCTGCACAGTTCGTTGACATCTCTGCCTGGCTTGGAAGATTGATGTATAAGTCTGATATTCAGGCTAAATCCCATAATTATATATATATATATATATATATATATATATATATATATATATATATAATATATATATATATATATATATATTAATATAAATATATATATAAATACAATATATATAATATATATGTATATATAATATATATATACACAATATATATATATATATGTATATATACATAATATATATATATATATATATATATATATATATATATATACACAATATATATATATATATATATATATATATATATATATATATATATATATTTATATATTATATATACATATATAAATATATATATATATATATATATATATATATATTGGGTGTGTCTGTGTGTGGGGGAGCGCGTGCGTGTGTGTGTGTATATAATAAATGGCCCAGGATCCCCATGACTTTAGGCATTTATCGAAAATATTTCACTGTCAGACTGCATACCGTAGAGCAGCTACGCCTGCGAGCTAAAAACTAGCAAACAAATATACGCAGATGACCGCAACAACAGAAAGAAATTCCCAAACACGGATAAAACTCATCTACACGAATTACTAAACACACTTTTCCCATAAAACTCACACGAGATTTGCTCCCCATCTCGCTATATTCCAATGAACATGCAAATGAGGGAAGGCAGAGAGAGGACTGTTGTATCTAACAACAATGACAACAACAAACCCACACGAGGAGGAGTTAGTTGCTCAGCCTGATTAATGTGAAACGGTGACAGTGGCGCCAACTACATGAAGCGGATCTAATTATAACCTCATAATGACCAGCTCACGTGAAACTATTATGCTCGCCGTGGAAAACGTAATGAAGTGTTAATCCACTTGGACCTCATTATATTTAGTACATTACTTCATGCAGGATGGTGACGCAAACGTTCAGCCAAGCCATTTACAAACAAGCATCAAAGCTGTTGGTAGGCTTTGGCTTTTCTTAATAGTATGACGTACCAATGTGATTACCCACAATGATGATGAGCTGTGGTAAGCCTATTCGTACTGGTATAAGGCAAACTGATGAATACCCACAAAGATGATGAGCTGTATTAAGCCTATTCCTACTGATATGAGGTAACAATACTGATTACCAACAATAAAGGTGAGCTGAAGTAAGCCTATGCGTAATGACATTAGATAACAACAATGATTACCCACAGTGATGATGAGCTGTAGTAAGCCTATTCCTACTGGTATGATGTAACAATACAGATTGCCAACAATGAAGATGAGCTGTGGTAAGACTATTCGTACCGACATTAGCTAACAATAATGATTACCAAAAATGTTGACATAATTAAGTGTTCGCTTATTTACTACACTGATATCTATGCAATTTTTAAGAGTAAGTCATGAATATGAAGAAAACAGAGTATGCTATTTCACATTTGCCCCAAATCTTCAGTATATAACGAAAGTTGAGTCAAACTGTAACACTTGGCAATACTTTAAAACAAAAATGGGATACAAATAGAATATATGCGTGGACTGACAGGAGGAGGAGGAGGAGAGACCAGAGATGAAGTAGCAGTAAACAATGATGAAATGATAAAAGATAGAAACTGAGGATTTTTTTTTTATTTGTAATAATTTATATGATATATGGGTCAGTGAATTGCAGAGTCTTCCCCAAAACTGAATTTCATCTTCGGTTAAAGGAAAATCTAATCATTTACGATAGTTATGAAGCATTATGCCTATGAAAAATTGAAATCGTAGTTTTGTTGGTATATGAATATTGTATACTTGGACAATTCAAATGAAAGATGAAAAAGAATGATATGTTGAAACAGTAATAGGTGTCATAAAAATTAAGTTGTCGAAATTAAGTTATATTCTACGCAATTTCAAGCAATTTAAAGGACTATTTTGATACGCAATTCTTCTGTAAATCTGTTTCGTCTCATTACTTCTCTAACGCATCCTGTGGAATTGACAGAGAAAAAAAAAATACGACGTCTATAATTACTTCGACTTTTTTATGAAAATATGCCTACCAATTTACCTCGAGCAGGTTG
>NC_090768.1:33757506-33800006 GCF_036898095.1 Palaemon carinicauda | reverse complement strand
ATCGACCAAAAGAAACGAGCATTAACGCTTTTGTTGCCAAAATAAAGCAAACTGGGATTTATTAACGAGCAATGGCTAAACCTTGGTCTACAGAATAGAGATCTATTCTTTAGACCAGGGTCAAACTTTATCAGAACACAATCTCTGAACATCTAATTGTTAAATAATCCCGGAGCCACCAAATCTAAAAACTTATCCTGAAACCTAATTGGAACGGAGATTCTTCTTCGCAGAGATGTTTGCTGAGACACACACATACACACACACACACACACACACACACACACACACACACATATATATATTATATATATATATATATATATATATATATATATATATATATATATATAATGTACGCCATAAATAATCTATACATGTATGTACTGATGACTAATGGAGAACTCAAGAGGACGTCTGGCCGTAGGTGCACATGCTCATACATAAAAAAAAAAAGACATAAGGCATCAATTTCTTCTTATATTAATCAATATTAACATGAGGCTAGTGCCATATGCAGTCAGTCTCTCTTGGTATGAAATGAAGTTATAAAAACAATCATGGGAGAATAAAAGGAATCATAACAATAAATAACAGTGGTTTTAAAAGAACACAGGCTTTGAAAGAAGAGTTTAAAGGCCACTCATGAATGGCAGAGGCAAGGAACAGTGGCAATGCCCTAGCTAGCAGGACATTGTCCTAGAAACTGATCAGCCCCCAAACCCTTTCTCCACCCAAGCTAGGACCAGGGAGACAGACAATGGCTGTTGACTTAGCAAGTAGACCCACAGGCTCAACAAAACTCGCCCCCAATCCTAAGTTCACAAGGATAAGGAGGTTGCAAACATTACAAGAAACTATCAAGCTTGAACGGAACTCGAACCCCAGTCCGGCAGATCACCAGTCAGGGACGTTTCCAATAGGCTACCACAACACTGGAATGCTTGTATCACAGCCCTGAACAACACAGCCACCCACCATTGCCACCACTACCAGCCCCCATGCCAGAGAGTCGTTTGAACGTCCCTCTCCACCCATATATCTGCGGAAGAGATTCCAGAAGTCAGGTTTAATCCTAATATTCCATTATCGGTCGGTCTGGAATCTCAAAGCCTTTGGAAATGACATTTTACTCCGTGTGGGAGTTCTCGAGGAAAAGAATGGAAGTGGAAATCCCTGGTGTTCAGTTTCAATACCAAGTGACAAGAATGAGGACCTTACTAGGATGTATTCAAGAGGACTTCGGCGGGGCACTACAAAACGTTTTTCTTAATTAGCGCTAATCCTGGGATACTAACTGGATCAATGGTCTATGGAGAGAGAGAGAGAGAGAGAGAGAGAGAGAGAGAGAGAGAGAGAGAATTAGGCTCAACGTAATTTGTTTAACTGGTCCAATGGTAACTTAGAGAGAGAGAGAGAGAGAGAGAGAGAGAGAGAGAGAGAGAATTAAGGCTCTTAACGTAATTTGTGTGAGAGAGAGAGAGAGAGAGAGAGAGAGAGAGAGAGAGAGAGAGAGAGAGAATTAAGGCTCTTAACGTAATTTGTGAGAGAGAGAGAGAGAGAGAGAGAGAGAGAGAGAGAGAGAGAGAATTGTGGCTTTTAACGTAACTGTTAAACTGGTCCAATGGTAACAGAGATAGAGAGAGAGAGAGAGAGAGAGAGAGAGAGAGAGAGAGAGAGAGAGAGACTAACCTAACTTGTTTAACTGTATGAAACTATGAAAAGGGAAAAAAACATACAAACAGTCGCACGATTAATCCCCTATTTCCAACAGCGATTTAACAAGACTTCCTAATAAGACTACGACGCCAGAGTAAACATGTGAGTGGGGCTGATATACTCGCACACAAAACTAATTGAATGAAAATAAAACCCGCGTAAAGCTTTCTTCCGCGATGGTAGCAGAAATAACTCCGATCTGGGCACCATTAGCGGCGCATTTTCTGGAGGCCAGATATTGTTTTCCGATTGGAAAGGCAGCATTTAAATATTCTAACTCGGTAGGGACGCCTTATATCTACGGGGAAACAAGAACCTAGAGTCTTGTTACATGGTAAAGTGGTAACGGTCGTGAAAATAGGAAAGGGAATGATAAAATGAAAAAAAAAAATCCGTCTAGTTTACCATTAAAAATTACTCCATCTACTTTACCATTGAAAATTTTCTCCATTTAGTTTACTATTATGAATTTAGAACCTATTCGAATGTTATTCATTTTGAAAATACCACTTTCGTGTATTTTATGCTAATAACAACAGACGTCACCAAATTTTAGACAATTTCCTGGATTATTATTATTATTATTATCATTGTTATTCCTAATTTGAAAAGCAGGATGCTATAAGCCCGAGGGCTCGAAACCAGGAAAATAGCCCAGTGAGGAAAGGAAAAAAGGAAACTACAAGACGCAATCAACAATTAAACTATATTATTTTAAGAATAGTAACAACATTAATATAAATCTTTCAAATATAAACTATAAAAACTTATATAAAAAAAGTGTACAAAGTGTACCCTATAACCCTAGCCGGAAAAGCAGAATGCTTATGCCCAGAGGCTCCAACAGGGAAAATACCCCAGTGAGGAAAGAAAAATAAAATATTTTAAGAACAGTAACATTATAATAGATATTTCCTCTATAAACTATAAAAACTATAAAGGAAGAGAAATACGATAGAATAGTGTATACTGTCTCAGTGTACCCTCAAGCAAAAGAACACTAACCCAAGACAGTGGAAGACCATGGTACAGAGGCTATGGCACTACCCAAGACTAGAGAAGAATGATTTGATTTTGGAGTGTCCTTCTCCCAGAAAAGCGGCTTACCATAGCTAAAGAGTCTCTTCTACCCTTACCAAGGGAAAGTGGCCACTGAACAATTACTATGCAGTAATTAACCCCTCCCTTGGGTGAAAAAGAATTGTTCGGTAATCTCAGTGTTGTCAGGTGTATGAGGAAATGGGAGAATCTGTAAAGAATAGGCCAAACTATTCGGTGAATGTGTAGGCAAGGGGAAAGTGAACCGTAACCAGAGAGAAGGATCCAAGTCAAAGGACCCCACAACTCTCTTAGCGGTAGTACCTAAGCTATGGTAAGAAGCTCTTCTAAGAGAAAGACACTCCAAAATCATACCATTGTTCTCTAGTCCATAGTGTCATAGCCTCTGTACCATGGTCTTCCAGTGTCTTGGGTTAGAGTTCTCTTGCTTGAAGGTACACTCAGGCACACAATTCTATCTGGTTTCTCTTTCTCTTGTTTTGTTAAAGTTTTTTATAGTTTATATAGTTTATATAGAAAATATTTATTTAGATGTTGCTGTTCTTAAAATATTTTATTTTTCCTTGTTTCCTTTCCTCACTGGATTATTTTCCCTGTTGGGGTCCTGTGCTTATAGCATCCTGCTTTTCCAACTAGGGTTGTAGCTTAGCAAGTAATAATAATAATAATAATAATAATAATAATAATAATAATAATAACTCTCTAGGGGTGGTATATCAACGAGTGGCTAGTGCTCTAGCCAACCTGCTACCTCCTAGGCATAGTGACTTCCTCCATGCCCTCTCTTATTATAAAAAAGAGAATAAAGAAAATCCGAATAAGGAACTTCGGTCAATCTGAATTTCTAATGAGACGCGGCTTCCATTGGGTTTCTATTCACACAGTCCACTGGGATTTACTGTGCAGGCGTTTAGCGCATGCGCGCTTCCTCTCTCCCAAATGAAGTTACACAACTGCTAGCAACCATTTGGGATCCTTTCTTCTTTTCCGAGACATTGTACAATAAAGCAAATATAAGACGATTTCGTTAAAAGCTTTTATAAGATGTCTTGGAAAACACATTAAGCATCTAAGCCAAGGTTTTTTTTTTCTTAAATCACATATAAATATTTTCCCGACTATTTGGGAGATAGCAAATTTGAAAAACAACCTTCTCTGTTTACAATTTACAGTCTAATTCTAAATTACAAACAGCATGGCTTCTTATATTAACATTTGAGAAACAAAATTCAGCATTGCTGTAAACTATACATCAAAACCGACAATAAAATAACACTCATTCTGTCTAAATAAAGAAATACACATAATAGATATTCCCTAGTTCGCAAGACAAAGTAATAAAAAAGGTACTCAGAGAGAGAGAGAGAGAGAGAGAGAGAGAGAGAGAGAGAGAGAGAGAGAGAGAGAGAGAGAGAGACAGAGAGAGAGAGAGAGAGAGAGGATAATTCTATCGAGTAAAATCCCTTGTAAAACCGAACACCAATAATCAGCGGTTACTGCTAACTCGATCATTTGGTGGGGAAATACTAACCCAAGAATTTTCTTCTCTCATTTTTGCTTCTCTCGGCTTAGGGGATTGGGGGTTGAAAAACACACAGAAAAGGCGTTGGGCGAGTTTTCATAGCTAACTTATTTAATAAACGTTCAAACGGAGAATACACAACTATTGTTTACATATATATATATATATATATATATATATATATATATATATATATATATATATATACATCAGAGCTATGGAAAGAATAATTATGGGAATAACACTAAGACCGAAAAAGGATATTATTATTATTATTATTATTATTATTATTACTTGCTAAGCTACAATCCTAGTTGGAAAAGCAGGATGCTATAAGCCAAGAGGCTCCAACGGGGAAAATAATCCAGTGAGGAGACGAAAATAGGAAATTAGAATATTTTATGAAGTGTAACGACATTAAAATAAATATCTCCTATATAAGCTATAAAAACTTTAACAAAACAAGAGGAAAAGACATGACAGAATTGTGTACTCGAGTGTACCCTCAAGCAAGAGAGTAAACTAAAGTAGAGGATATGCTATCATGTGAGAAAAAGATATGGACATGGGCTGGCCATAATAATGAGAATGACATAATAGGTGGGCATTAAGAATAACAGAATGGGTCCTTGGAGATTGCAAAAGAAGCAGGGGAATGAAGAATAGAAGATGGATTGACGAACTAAGAAAGTTTGCGAGTGGACTGGCATAGAGAGACAAACAGCCGCAAGTGGAAGGACATATCTGAGGCCTTTGCTCTGAAGTGGACTAGTAACGGCGGATGACCTATATATATATATATATATATATATATATATATATATATATATATATATATATATATATATATATATATATATAACGAACCCACTTACAGTTTGATGAGAGGGAGAAGATAGGCCTATTATTCTCTTCATTGAACTTTCGGGTGCTGATGATCAACAATAACCCTTCCTTAGAGCTTATCTTAATTATTTGGTACTGTTTTACAATATATTTACCCGGAGAACAAAATTACGTGTACCAATCAATCAACTAACAACAATGTTTCATGGCCTAAATATAATAATTTAAATAATAACGGCAACTATGCCTATTAGAATTAGAATGTCCGAAACGTTCTGCTTAAGTCCAACAGTAATTCGTAAGCACTTCCTCTAATGTAATGCTTAAGCTTACCAATATTAAGCTCTGCTTAGGCTTACCAATATTAAGCTCTGCTTAGGCTTACCAATATTAAGCTCTGCTTAGGCTTACCAATATTAAGCTCTGGATAAGACTGCCATTATTAATCTCTTCTTAAAGTTACCAATATTAAGCTCTGACTAAGTTTCTTTTCGTCTAAACAACCTTAATTCGTTTACTCACTGAGTTATTTTTCCTTATTGGAGCCCTTGGGCTTATAGCATCTTGCTTTTCCAACTCAGGTTAAAGAACAATGTAACCGAAACCACCTCTAGACATATCCTCAGGTTTCAGTTCGCTTTTAATGTTACGCCCAACCTCCCAGACAACGGAAATAGGCAGATTATACTACTAATAGTTTTCTCTTATGGCAATCGGCTTTGAAAAGTGACATAATTATTTCCAATTATTAGATAAATCAAAACTAATTATTGATTTTTATAGTTTTTTTAGGAGGTGGCTTTTTAAAAACAGAATAAAAAATACAGTAATTATTTTTCAATAGCTTTTCTGAGCTGACTTTCGAAAACCGAATAAAAGACGCATTAATGATTTAATTTTTTTTTTAGATAGCTTTTTAAACCGAATAAAAACCAAAGTAACAATTTAAATACTTTTTCTAAGATAGCTTTTTAAAACCGAATAAAAGACGCAATAATCATTTATAAAGTTTTCTCTGAGCTGGCTTTCGATAACAGAATAGGCCTACACTTAATAGTGACAACTGTTTTCCATAAGTTAACGATAAATTTATATTGGTCTCATATTTGAAGGCGTCATTAAAATCAACCATACCAGAATAGAAATATTGGGTCTTTTCTGTTTGGTGGTCGCCACTAATTTCTAACCAAATTTTCATCAATAGTACAGTTTTTGGTGCTGAATACGAATGACATTCATTTTTTTCGAAAAAAGAAAAACAGTTGCAAAATAGGCAAATTTAATGTGAGGAAAGTACAATCTTCAAATACAGTAAAGATAATCACCTCTTATGCCTATGTTAGGTTTGGTTAGGTTAGTTTAATTAAGATTAAGTAATATCTTTTAAATAAATGGGGCACCTCTTAGGCCTATGTTAGGTTAGGTTAGTTTAATTAAGATTAAGTAATATTTTTTATCTAAATGGGGTTCGCCCCCCCCCCACTGGTTAGGAGACAATGGTTAGGAGGTTAGGTTAGGTTAGGTTAGGTAGGCTAGGCTAGGCTAGGCTAGGTTAGGTTAGTTTGTTTAGGTTAGGTTAACTTACTTCTCTTTAGTTATTGTTGAAATCAACTTTAGCAGCGTGACTTATTTTCAATTCGTCCTCACTAAATTTAATTCTGGAATACTCTTTTGCCCATGAATAAATGAAGAGGATGATTTTCTTTAATTTGAAACTGCCATCAAGCCAAGTGTTTTTTTCTTACTGAAACTTTCTCACGACAAGCTCTCTTGTAACAAATCCACCTTACACTTTCATTTGTCTTTTTAATTATCATCTGATGTTTCTTTTTACACAGTTTCTTATTTTCTATTATATTGAATCTCCGAAGAAATTTAACTGCATCTTCTTCAGTTAAAATGTTGGTAAACAACCACTGTAAGTTGTAGTTAATATTCATCACGTCCACTATTATCTCAAACCTACCACGGTTATTTCAAACATACCGCGTAACACCTGACTGATTGTATTGTTACGCCGGTTAATTACTATTGCTTGATTAATGCGCGTTGAAAAGTAGTGCACAATAAATCCTCTTTTTGTACAACTATCTTTCATTTCTCGTGAAAATAAATGTCATATTCGTATTCAGCACTAACAACTGTATTAATGATAAAAATTTGGTTAAGAATTTTTCTTTTTATCTTTTTATTAAAAAGTTAAATTACATATTCTTTACAATCACAATATTTACAGTATAATCCCATTTAATTGCATTATTCTATAAACAAATCCATGTAATTTAACAATTTACAACATCACACATCTTGATTTTAATTTTTAGTCACTCAAAAACAATAATTTATATACTTTTTGGTGAACATTAGTAGCGACCACCAAGCAGAAAAGATCAAAAATATTATAGCATTAAAATTGAGTCTTGCAATAGAGAAAATAAATATTTAGAAGTGACTCATTTGAAATTACACTAATCCTAATATACGATCCATAGTAATACCATATTTGCTGTCAATCAAAATTATGCATATTATTTTAATCTGGTTATTTTTTCAAAGAAATACACGCAACAGTCATCGTTATCTCCAATAATTTTAATCTGGTTATTTCATCAAAGGAATACACGCAACAGTCATCGTTATCTCCAATAATTTTAATCTGGTTATGTTATCAAAGAAATACACGCAACAGTCATCGTTATCTCCAATAATTTTAATCTGGTTATGATGTCACAGGAATACACGCAACAGTCATCGTTATCTCCAATAATTTTAATCTGGTTATTTTATCAAAGAAATACACGCAACCGTCATCGTTATCTCCAATAATTTTAATCTGGTTACTTCATCAAAGGAATACATGCAACTGTCATTGTTATCTCAAATATTGTAACGATATGAAAATGAAGAAAATCTTACCATTTATAGTTTAGAAAACCGGTTATCACACGACACTAATCACATGACACACAGGATGCTACTGGAAACTGATGACGCCAAGGGGATCACGCGAACCCCGAGTAACCGGTGCAAACTGGTTTTGTGTACCGTGACATGACTGTTCATATCACAGGTGCAAACTTGTTTGGCGCAACAAGTTTTCACATAGTATCCAAAGTCGAAATTTTAAACCAGTTGAGATAAAATTAATAAAATTTAGTTGTATTTTTATAATAAAAGATAAAAAAGTAAACAATTACTGTAGTTTTTCATTTTCTATGTATGGTAATACGCATTATATAAAATACGATCTCTTTCACAATCCTATACAGATATTATCTATTTGAGCCTGTCAAGGAAAAAAAATAGGTGAATATTTACGATACTTTTACTTCATGTGCTGTGCTCTGTTGAATATAAGGCAAAAGACTTTATTTATATAAGAAATTACGATCTTTCACTATATTTTACAGAAAATATTTACTTAGTGCGAACGGTCTTTTTATATTTAGTAATAAAATATAAAAAAGTAAACAATTACTGTAGTTTTATTTCATTTTCTCTGTATGGTAAAAGGCTTTATATAAAATATGATCTCTTTCACAATCCTATACAGATATTATCTATTTGAGCCTGTCAAGAAAAAAAAAAATAAGTGAATATTTACGATACTTTTACTTCATGTGCTGTGCTCTGTTGATTATAAGGCAAAAAACTTATTTATATAATTACGATCTTTTACTAAATTTACAGAAAATATTTACTTAGTGCGAACGGTCTTTTTATATATGTGCCTTTTTCGGGTAGCCTTCATGCCATAGGCCGAGACTACCACATGTAAAATTCCTAAGTTGCAAGATAGAAGAAAGTAACTGAATTGGATTGAATATTAATTTTAGGCCTTAAGCCAAAATTGGAACAGGGATAGTAGAGATGGCTAAAAAGTGAGTGAGTGACACTACCCCTCCTTATAAGGCAAAAGACTTTATTTATATAAGAAATTACAATCTTTCATTATATTTTACAGAAATTATTTACATATCGCGAACGGTCTTTTTATATATATGCCTTTTCGGGTAACCTACATGCCATAGGCCTAGACTTATCTACACCATACCGTTAGTTTTACAACAGGATATCTTATACAACATATCCTAACCACTACAATAGCTAATTGTGATTGTGACATAACTACCCATAACCGCCAGTTATAGAATAACATTAAATGATTTCAAGTTAGAGAAAATTATTCATATAAATTTGATTTATGAATTTGGTTCATAGGTGCCGGTGTCAGGACTTTGGAGGCCATTCGGCGTTCATGTGCACTTAGTGAAATGCGGCCCCCACATACAGTTCAAGGTTTAAAGGATACTCATGAAAGGCAGAGGCAAGGGGAGGTGACAATGCTCTCCTAGAGACTGGCCGTATATACATATGATCAGCGCCCAAGCCATGCTAGGACCAGGGAGGTCCAGTCATAAGCTGCTAATGACTCAGAAGGTAGACTTAATAGGTTTCGCTAAACCTTGGCTCACAAGGATGATGATAGGACCAGGGAGGTCCAGACATAAGCTGCTAATGACTCGGCAGGTAGACTTAATAGGTTTCGCTAAACCTTGGCTCACAAGGATGATGAGGCTGCTAACAGTACAAGAAACTATGGAGCTAGAACGGGACTCGAACTTTAGTCCGGCAGATTGCCAGGCGTGGACGTTTCCAATAGGCTACCACAAGTAAGATCCCTAAGTTGCCCCCCCCCCCCCCAAAAAAAAAAGGTTGCAAGATAGATGAAAGGAAACTGGAACAGCGATACTGGAGATAGATAGCATCCTGCTTTTCCAACTAGAGTTGCAGCTTAGCATTTAATAATAATAATAATAATAATAATAATAATAATAATAATAATAATAATAAAGTGTCTACATGACAGCAAATAAACGGAGAGAATAAACTTAAATAAAAAACAAAAATAAGACAATCAGCATGTACCAATATTAAAGTTATTGAATGCATTTAGAAGAACGCTTTAATTAAAATCGACAGAAAATCAGACATAATTGAAGAGGAGACAACCGCCAGTTATGTTAGCGAAGGGAATTCATATTCCGAAATATTGCGTAGAAGCGTAAAAATAAAACTTCATCACAAATACATTACATAATTTTAGTTCAATAAAATATCATCATCTAATCGATAATCTTGAAATTTATGCATTTAATATGTATTGTTGCAGACTTGAATAACATAGACTTTAAAAGGACATCCGAGTAGCGCGCCTTTCTTGGCTAGCCAATCACATTGTAGTATTTAGTCACGCGATGTGTCTCAGCCAATCAGAGCGCATTTAGGATGCTTCCTCTCAACTATGAGATGCCAGTGCAGTGTTGCCAGATGGGTTAGTATAAAAATCCCCAAAACTCATAAAATATCCCCAAAACAACCTAAAAATCCCCATTTCCACAAATATGTTCTCCTCTGTCTTGATCACGCAGCCTTTACTAAAATAGAAATTACTTAATATACTTCATATAAGCGCAAGCAAATTAATTGCAACAATATAAAAGTTTACTCGTCTTTTTTTCTTCATAGAAATTTGAACAGAATATCCCCATCAGACACCCAAAATCCCAAACTCTAGGGATAAATCCCCATACCTGGCAACACTGTGCCAGTGCCACCAACCTCATTTCATTGTCAGCCGATTGCATCACCTGAGTGTTCATTTCCGTGTGTCATTTCAATGTTGCTTTTTGCAACTGATAAAAACATCGAATAGCTTCGATGTATTTACGAATATCCCGCTACGAAGTCTGACTTTAGGGGTAAGAACATTCTGATGAGGTAGGCTCGTGTATTTTCCTAAATAAATGTATTTTATATGGCCTATAACATGCTTCGTGGATACTTATGTTCATAAAACTGTCATTTCTTAGATGGAAGAACTTTAATTGCTATTAAAAATATAATTGATGTATAGAAATTTTTAGACTTGGCTGCAGTATCAACATGACAGTTTAACCAACCTTAACGATTAAGTCTTTACACACCTAACACCTTACAATTTGTGACTTGGTTTGCATCGGCCTATCGTTTCCCAGGGATCATTAGAATGGCTGTTTAATGTTTATGGTAGTCTATTGAAACTTCCCTGCTTGGCGATTTGTTGGAAGGGGATTCGAGACCCGCTCAAGGTCGAATATTTTTTATAGTGTCTCCAACCTCACTATCCTTGTGAGCTAAGGATGAGAGGTTTGGGGAAGCCTATATGTCTTCCCTGTTGAGTAATCGGCAGCTGGTGCCTGGGCCTCCCTGGTCTTAACTTGATAAAGAGAGAGGGGGGGGGAGCTCATATGTAGGCCTATATATGGTCTCTCATTTGGGCATTGCCATTGCCCCTTACCCCCTGGCATTCATGAACGCCCTTTAAATCTTTATCATCTTAAGCCAACAAAGGTCCATCTCTCAAATATAAGGTGTATGAAAATGTAGACCCTAAATCCAGGTATAGTGTGAGTCCTTTTCATTAATCTGATAACTCATTCTTCTTCCTCTCCGTTATCACTACATTAAGGGTCGGTTGCCTAATGCGCCTCTCCAATGCATTCTATCAAATTCATCCTCTAACACTAAACCTAGTCTCTCCATATCATCCTTCACCTTATCTCGCCATCTAATTCTCTGCCTCCCTCTTTATCTTCTCCCCCTTACAGGTTCCTCCCCAGCCCTCCTCACTCCCTCCTCACCATCTCGGTAATCCTCACTTTCTGATAACTCATTAGCCCGACATAATTACAATAGACTGACGAAATATGTGTTAGTCGTAGCTAGATTATAGCTATACCGGGATGTCCAACTCCTTGGCCCTTCAAACTAATATAAATGCTTAAGTCTGACTGGCTAAATATTTAACTATACTCAATTTTTTTTTTTTTTTTGTGAGGCAGATTTGCACCGACTAGCAGGGGTACCCTTTTTTGCTTGGAAAAGTTTCCTGATCGCTGATTGGTTGGACAAGATAATTCTAACCAATCAGAGAGCAGGAAACTTTTCCGAACTAAAAGGGCACCGCTGCGAGTCAGTGCAAATGCGCCTCATTAAAAAAATTTAGTATAGGTAATATTGTAGGTTTTATGCTTATCACCCAAATGCCAATATTTTTTTTTCTAGCCGAAATGCCTAAAATTGTCAGAATTAGACTAATAATAAATAAATAGTTTGAATAGTCATATTAAAATTCATGAAATGACTTCCATTTTACTGAATGTTGTCGCAATAGTCACCAACCTTTGCAAAGCGTGTGAAAATCAGGGTTAATTTTCTTTTACTAAACTATTTACTATTAATGAAGTGTATCAATTTATAAAAATAACTCGAATGCAACCCTATAAATAAAACAATTAGTCTATCGTAAAATGTAGAGAAAAAAAAGCAAATACTATAATAATACACCAGCCATTCCTCTCGTATATAATAAACAGCAGATGCGAGACATATGTTGAACATATTGAATTGATGAACCCAATATCGTCTGTCGCCCCCCCCCCTTCCCCCCTAAGAAAAATAATACTTTTTCCCCCCATTTGTTATCTCTAGGCTCCAAGGTAGTTGATTAATTTTCCCCGGCGTTTATCTCACTCCCACATGGAGGAACAGTTATTGGGGAAAGGGGGGGGGGAGAGATAGGTGACAGCCTTGTGATGCTGAGGATATGGTGTCTCTTATCTTTACGACTGGTACTCGAGGAAAAACTCCGAGTGAAATGATATGGTTGCCTAAATTAGCCATGCTGGTTAATTTTTAGTGGTGTGGACAAGCACTCTTCGTATGCCATCGAAATATTTAGCTAGTAATGTAGTTTACGGAGGAATCGATGTATACTATATTTTTACACAATTTGTTCTAACTTAATCCAGTTATTATTTACACTTGCATTTTTGTGTCATATTTTACACGGTACATTTTGAATGGGGTTTAACGGTCTTTGCTTACAGCTCTGAGCATCCTAACTTAGAAGTTTCTTTTCAGAACTATCTACACATTTCTTTAAGTTATCGGTTGCAAAAATCTAAATAAATATCTAAACGTAAACTTTTATTCAATAATGATAGTAGTTAACATATGCCTAGTCCGTTTTCGATCAGTCATTCTTTTGGCACCCCATCCATGAATAGGTGCCCCGATAAATTTCCCTTTAAAAAAAATAGGCCTTTTGTCAGGCATCGTGCAAAAGCCACTTCATAAGAGAGAGAGAGAGAGAGAGAGAGAGAGAGAGAGAGAGAGAGAGAGAGAGAGAGAGAGAGTGTGTGTGTGTGTGTGTGTACAACGACACCAAAACCTCGCAATATATATTTATTTACTAATAAAAAATCATAGCTCAAGCATAGAACTAAAAATACATCTACTCTTGAATCATACACATTTGGCACAAAATACAGATTCCCATTTCCGCACATGGTATTCTCGTCACCAACTATCAATCCAAGTGGGAATGTCCCTTACCATTTTAAGTAACTATGCGAATATTAAGCTTTGTCATTCGTGTTCATATCTACACATCGCCTGAGAGTCATCTATTTAAATCCCTTCTAGCAAATAATAATGATAATGGTTATTATATTCAATAATAATAATAATAATTACAGTATGTATTGTACTACTGAATGCGAACACAAAATTCCAAGCATCTTGACTAATACTAACAATTTCTCTACCATTCTAATACACACACCCACTATATATATATATATATATATATATATATATATATATATATATATATATATATATATATATATATATGAAACATCACCATGCGTCTTTCCCCTTACCCTTTAAGAGGGTGGCGCCAGTTTCTCTTCAAATATTACAGGGGTGAGGGTGCTAGACCCAAACCTCGCTCCATTAATATTCAAGAGGCACATGTGGCTGTTTATAGTTGTCACCTATTCATGTGTTGTATAAAATTTATAATTTTAGGTCATATTGCGATTATAATTTCCGTAGTCAGCTTGATAGATATGATTCAGTTGACCAGCTACGACTTGGGGGTGGGGGAACCCAGGCAGTAGGAAGTAATAATAATGAAAAATGGACATCAATAATTTAGAGAGAAATCGGGAACTTAAGTATGGTTAGAATGGTCTGATCCAACGTAAACCAGTGGGATAGAAAACTTGATACGTGATCAAACACTTACGTAAGGTTAGTTAGATAGTAGGCGTATTTCCATTATTTAAGAACAAATTCTAGAAAAATATATTTTCATAATAAAAAAAAAAACGTAATATCTTGAAGGAATGATATTAAGATTTTCAAGCATCATGAGTAACTTGGTGGCAAAAAAAAGTTCCTTAAAAAAAAATAACCAATAAAATGAGTGACAAGAAAAGTGAATTTATAAACAAGTAAATTTTGTTGAAGAATTACATTTACAGTACAGACATGTCTTCTTTCAATGATAATTCAGCGGCTCTAGTATAATAGATTGTATGCTAATCATGCCACCAAAGTCACTGGCTTTTTGTAGACTGGTGTTATGATTCATAGGCACCTTATGTTATTTGAAGAGGATAGGTAGGCCTACTTTGGCTTCCAATATAAGGTGTGTTTATATATATATATATATATATATATATATATATATATATATATATATATATATATATATATACACGCACATACATGTATACATACAATGCCCATGCGTTGAAGTGGTTAGAAATGCTTTAGCTTTTCAAAGGAACCATGCAAATCCAATTATTTTATTCTGGCAGCGGTCATATATCGAGATCATAAATCATAAATGCACTCGATCTGTGTACAGGTTAATATGGGGCCATTGTCCGTCTAGAACTCTAGATGATGAATGGAGAAGTATTGAATTAAAAGCTCAGAATAGAGACGACTGGCGCAATCTAACCGGGGCCCTTTGCGTCAATAGGCGTAGATGATTTTATATATATACATATATATATATATATATATATATATATATATATATATATATATATATATATATATATATATATATATATATATAACAGGCGTAACCAGCAATAAAATGTTAAAACCTTTTTGAAATGCATAACGGTTTAAAATTGAATCGGAAAACAATGTCCAGTTCCCTCGTAAAATTAAATCGCGGGAGATATTTCAAATAAAATATACCTTCTTCAGTAACTGGTCCCTCTTAAAACCCAAATAAAGATATTCTCTCCCTTCCCCATTTTCGAAAACCAATGCAGTACTACGAACTGGTCCCTACACACCCCAAATATAAAACAATTCTCCTTCATTTGCGAAATCCAATACTCCCGATTCGGAGTGTGTAGTTTCAAGAAATTAAATGGTTATTCTAAAACAAATCCCTTCAATGTAACGGATTAAGAATGATAATAACGTAAAATACTTTACCAGAATAATACTATAAAGCAAGGAAACGCGCGCACTAAGTTACACAACCACATCATACAAGAGAGAAACTTATTCTAACCCTTTTACCCTAATAACGATAATACCGATGGAGTGAAGACTGAGGAGTCCCAAAACAAGTGTATCCATCCGCCTTGCTTTCACTCAACACTATGTATATTGTATGTGACTATGTGATTGGAATATTAAATTGTATATTTGTCTAATCAAAGATAAAGCGTATCTACTGTAAATACTAAATGCACCAATGAGTTACAACTTAAAATAGTTAATTAACAAACGATTTAACGATGGGCTGTTTCGAATCCAACATCTTCCCACCCAATACTGTTTCTCGGTGGCCACTCCTCCTCCCGCCAACACCCCCACTCCTCCTCCCGCCCACACCTCTACCCCTCCTCCCGCCAACACCCCCAGACTCCCAAGGACCTTCCAACATTCCCAGACTCCCCCACTAAAGTCGCCAGTTATTAGACGATGTCGGGCGAACATTTTACCTCTGACTGTATTAGCTTATTGTTTTGTAGTGGATATGTGGTCTTGAGGTTTATTAATTCTGCTTTAGGAAATATTTGGTGTTTACTGCTCATCGAATTTACTGTGGTAAATATGAATAAATCTTGTACTCGAATTATTTATGTCACTCTAGTCATATATATATATATATATATATATATATATATATATATATATATATATATATATATATATATATATATATATATATATATATATATATATATATATATATATATATATATATCATCGTCATTATCAGTGGTTGCTGATTCACTGCCGGACAAATGCCTCTGACGTCCTTCCATTCCTGCCAATCTATGGTCTTTCTATGCCAGTTTCTACCCGCAAATTTTCTTAACTCGTCATTCTATCGTCTTAACTTCCTTCCCCTACTTCATTTGCGATCTCCAGGACCCATTTTATTTTGTCCATACTATATCTCTTGCCCATCAACGTCCTGCTCACGTCCATTTCTTAGAATACCATCTACTTTAGTTGCTCTCTTATCCATAGCTATTTGAGTTGTAACTAGTTTATGTTCCAAGTATTTAGTAAAGCTCAAAGTTTGATTTGTAAGTTAATACTGGTAGGACCATGAGATTATATACTTTTTTATTTTTAGTCATAGTGACAATAGGCGCAGATGATTATACCATATATATATATATATATATATATATATATATATATATATTTATATATATATATATATATATATATATATATATATATATATATATATATATATATATATATATATATATATAGTGTAAGTGCATGCAGTATATACAGTATACTTGTATATTAAACAAATGTTGTAAACATTAGGCATTTAGATGGCACATGTATGAGTTATGTATACATATATATATATATATATATATATATATATATATATATATATATATATATATTTGATATATATATATATATATATATATATATATATATATATATATATATATATATACTGTATTATAGATACATATAGAGTCTATACATATGGGTATATATATATATATATGCCTGTATAGACACAGTATATCTTTGGTAATCTGAGTTATTATCAGACTCAAAGGTGAGAAGAAAATCTCACCATACAAACTAAATCTGTTATATGTTATAGCTTATGTATCCATATTCATAGTCTAGAGTAGTTTCAATATTTTCTTTTTTTTTCTATGAAAACCTACTACTATAATATGGATGGTCACAATTTTCATTATTAATGTTGTTTCTTTTGCTGAATGATTCAGATCTCCTTGACAAAAAATAGCTATTACTGAAGTTGGATTGGTGAAACGTGTATATTACTAATCAAATTGCTTGACTTAGGTTAGGCATGTTGAGAGAGTCATGGTCTCTTCATCATTCAGATTTTTTTAATATCATCTTGAAATAATTTTACTAATAGTAAGATATTTTAATTGAAAGTTGGATTTTGGAAGCTTATAAGGAATTCTTGGCCAGGTAGAATAGGAGAAGCTGGAGAAGGACATGTTAGGTTAGGTAAAGAGGGCTAAGAAGCATTCATAATGGCGCAACGTTTAAACTTATTGTATTGAATAGCGTATTTCAACGTTTCTATAATGAATGATGAGTATTTTTAGAACATAATATAAATACTGAATTATTTCTAAGCCATAGTACTCTCACTGTATTTGTTATAAATACATTGACAATAACTAGGCTAGACTCTGTAAGGCTAGCATTAATCAGGTAGAAATTTAAATGGTCTTATCCATGATGTGCAAAGTCAGGCTGAAGTGCATTCTTGTGTTCAAAATTATTCTATGGCCAAAGTACCTGTACTGTATTTTATATGCATACTTTGACAAGAGGTAGGCAGCCTCTGCAAGGCTAGCCTACATTGTGTAAAATTGAAATAATCAGTCTTATCCATGATATGCAATGTTAGGTTTAAGTGGATTCATATGTTCACATGATCTATGGTAGTCTAGGCAAGGTTAACAGGAGGCCCAGGTTGGCAGAGCCCCCCCCCCCCCCCCCCCCCCGCCTTTTTATAAGTAAGGTTAGGTTTGGTTATAACGCAGCCATGTAATTTTCCTTGTGCAATGTTTGGTTTCATATTTATATGCAAGATTCGTAATGACATCACGCATGAACTTTGTATTTTCCCAACTGCATTATGGATTTTATGCTTACCTACCTTTTCTGACTGGTGTAATTCACTGCTTTTGGGGGTCTCCATTCAAAAAACCTTGTTTCTCATCATCATTATAAATAGGGAACAGGGGAAACACTAAAACTTGGGTAATATTACAGTTTAAACCAGGGGAGGATATTGAAAATTATTATAAACATTGATTTTCAAGATATTTAGTTTTTTTTATTGTTTGTCACTATTTTTTTCACAGTTCCAATGAGATAAGTTTAGTTTCATAGTAGTTTTATCTTATCAACTACAACTTTGGATGATTGGTAATATCTGTAAACCAGATTCAATTGATATTGAGGTCCTGTTTTGTGAGGACATTATGTGCATGATCATTCCTATATTGGTAAATACAGTAAATCTAATTATTCAAAGCCATCAGTTGATGAACTTTTTGGGGCAACAAGTTCAAGTAATGACTTTCAGTTCCTTAATGTGATCTGTTGGCTTTTGCCAAATTTAAAATGATCAAGAAGTAATTCACACAGGATAGTGAATCGCCATTTGTAACTTTCTGAAAAAGTATATAAGGGTTATTGGCCTATACTGAATAATTACCGTAAGTGGTTTATTGAATGTTTTTGAAGTGATAGGATGATGTATTTCACTTTAGGGAACACGGGATCACTAGGTACCAAAGCCTTGCTAAGTAAGTATGGAGATTTCTGCTCTTGAGGTTTGGTTATGTGGGTGTAATTAGGATAGGTTAGGTTGTATCCCAGAACGTTACGCAGTCTGTGTTTTTCCTTTTCACCCAAAAACTGTTATTCTACACTGCATTTCTGAAACTGCAGTAGGCCTACTCACTTCCATTGCTATGAATGTGCGATTCGTTCAAAACACATGTCATTGTATAAATTAATGTTATATTACTATTCCTAATCAGCTTCTGTTCTAAACCATAAATTTACCAAATTAGGTGGTCTGCACACGCAATAATAGTCTGAGATGTGAAAACCATGAGAAAGTTCATACTCCTTCCTAACCCAACCTAGGACTCCTGTCCTTATTCTTTGGAGAGCTCCAGCAACTCACAGTTGTTGAAACTGGTCTAGGATGTTGTGTTCCTACTCATTGTTCATCAAGATATCTTTGAGAAGTTTCCCTTTGGAGTGTTTTTCCCTATAGCCAGTTGCTATATATAAGGAGGGAAAATAAACTCATTTGGATGGTTGCCACCAATGATAATGGTCAGAAATGTATATATCATATGATTACCACATGGAAAACTGCATAGTCACTAGCCGTCCTTCATACTACTGTATGTAGTTTTGACACAAGTGTCATACCACCAGACAAAGTGACTATAATATTTACCTGTGCACCACATCAGTGAACTTTATATTTTCCCAACTGAATTGTGGATTTTATGGTCATCTAGCTTTTCTGACTGGTGTAATTCACTGGTTTTGGGGATCTCCATTCGAAAACTCTTGTTCCTTATCATCATTATAAATAGGGAACAAGGGGAAACACTAAAACTTGGGTAATATTACAGTTTAAACCATGGGAGGATATCGAAAATTATTATAAACATTGATTTTCAAAATATTTACAGGTTTTTTTTATTGTTCGTTACAGTAATTTTTTTTTTCGCAGTTCCAATGAGATAAGTTATTTTCATAAGTAGTTTTATCTTATCAACTACAACTTTGGATGATTGGTAATATCTGTAAACCAGCTTCAGTTGATATTTAGGTCTTGTTTTGGGAAGACAGTATGTGCATGATCAATCCTATATTGGTAAATCATACAGTAAATCTAATCATTCAAAGCCATCAGTTGATGACCTTTTTGTAGCAACAAGTTCAAGTAATGACTTTCAGTTCCTTAATGTGATATGTTGGCTTTTGCCAAATTCAAAATGATCAAGAAGTAATATACACAGGATAGTGAATCACCATTTGTAACTTTTTATTCTGAAAAAAAAATATATAAGGGTTATTGGCCTATACTAAATAATTAAGTGGTTTATTGAATGTTTTTGAAGTGATAGGATGATGTATTTCACATTAGAGAACACAGGATCACTAGGTACCAAAGCCTTGCTAAGTAAGTATGGAGATTTCTGCTCTTGAGGTTTGGTTACGTGAGTGTAATTAGGTTAGGTTAGGTTGTATCCCAGAACGTTATGCATTCTGCGTTTTTTTCTTTTCACCTAAAAACTGTTATTCTCCACTGCATCTCTGAAACTACAGTAGGCCTACTCACTTCCCTCGCTATGAATGCGATTCGTTCAAAACACATGTCATTGTATAAATTAATGTTATATTACTGTTCCTAATCACGTTCTGGTGTAAACCATAAATATACCAAATTAGGGGGTTGGCACAAGCAATAATATTCTGAGATGTAAAAACCATGAGAAAGTTCATACTCCTTCCTAACCCAACCTAGGACTCCTGTCCTTATTTTTTGGAAAAGCCCCAGCAACTCACAGTTGTTGAAACTGGTCTAGGGTGTTGTCTTCCTACTCATTGTTCATCAAGATATCTTTGAGAAGTTCTCCTGTGGAGTCTTTTTTTACCTATAGCCAGTTGCTATATTTAGGGAGGAGGGAAAATAAACTCATTTAGATGGTTGCCACCAATGATAATGGTCAGAAATGTATATATCACATGTTTACGTCTTGGAAAACTGCATAGCCACTATCTGTCCTTCATACTATATAGTTTTGACACAAGTGTCATACTACCAGACGAAGTGACTAATAAATATTTATCTGTGCACCACATCAGTGAATTTCAAAATCTCATGCTCCATTTTAACCTAACTTAGAATGCATTGTTCTTAATCAAGGAAAGGAGGCCACTGCAATGTCCATCTACCTAAACTGACCTGGGATGTCAATTATTTTACTTATTGTTCTTGAGGATATCTCAGAACAGTGCATAGTTAAAATCATATTGTTATGATATTTCACTTATGATGACATATATGTGATTACTTTCCCTTTCGGTTTGGTTTTCAACGGTTTAACTTTGCTTCACAAACTTGTTTAACAAAATTCAAGTTCGTTGTTAATTTGAATATGGAGAAAATATACTGTATGATATTCAAGATCACAATTTATTGTAAAAAAAGAAAAGTATTGTTTAAATTCAGAAGTTTAACGACACAGAATACAGTCAGCCCTCAGTCTTCGCGTATTCGGTTATTCGTGATACAGGGAGCCGTATAATCTATTAAATAAAAAATCACATATTCACAGTTTTGTGATAACTCTTGTGGCCTGGCGATTTCATACTGGCAGCATTCCTTTGCGCCTGGCATCCTTCACACAATTTCCCTATCCACACAGCACAACACTCCATATTTCGCGCACTCTTCAGTTTTGCATCGTCTCTTCTCATGTGTGCATCTCCTGCTTCGGTCCTTTTTGTGCAGAATCACGTTTTGACGTAAAATTAGGATATAAAAAAAGTGATGTATAAAACCTGTAGATATTCATTGTGCTTTAGTAATTTCAGTATAAAATGTGATTCATACATCATGCTACCCCACGTACCAAACAATCAACGGCTCAGAGTTGCATCATGCTTCAGACTAACTGCGTTTAACTTCGTATGTAAAAGGTTTGCGGTATTGCACTGATACTTTTCTTTTTAGTTTTATTTTGATTGCGTATTCATTGTGTAATACTCTAGTATTATTGTTATATTAAATACTCTACAGTACTGTATTGTATACGAAGTACCGTATTTTACAATAGTAGTGTAGATATAGGCTAGGTGTATGGGGAGTTTCATTGGCGCAAGTCAACATGCTGAAAACAGCAAACACTGTAGGAGGCTGAGCCTTGTCCCCTTTCTCTTAGGTTTTGAGGAGATTGATTGGTAACTGTTTACATCCGCTTTGCTTCAGTGATGGGTGAAATTTATTAACCTTTACGAGGCCTTTTGATATGTGTAGGCTATTGGATTGGACTGTCATGGAGAGCTTAGTTGTCTGCGGGATTCCCTGAGTGCGTAATGGTTTTTTTTAATATACCTGGCTCTGTCGGCCAGACACAGGATCTTGCAGCTCTCCAGCCCATAGCACATAATAGTAACCCTCATACTGACCAAAGCCTACGCTGCTTAATGTAGTTAATTGCATGACCAGTGATTAAACAAACTTAAGCTTAGTTTAGTTCATCGCAAGACCAGTGGTTTGATAAATTTAAACATAACCTACTTTATTGCAAGACCTGTGGTTTAACAAACTTAAACTTAATCTAGTTTATTGCAAGACCAGTGGTTTAACAAACTTGTTAAGCTTAATTTAGTTGATTGCAAGACTAGTGGTTTAACAAACTTATTAAGCTTAATTTAGTTGATTGCAACACCAGTGGTTTAACAAACTTGTTACGATAAGCTAGAGTAGGTTTCAAAATATTTCAAACATTATATCGATGTACTGTACATTCATTGGTATGTTTTTAGTTTCGTTTGGAATGGGAACTTATGTTCTCAACTGGTTTAGTGAAGTATCCTAGAGCTAAACTTCAACGTTGTGAATTGATATTAGTTTTTTCGTACAACTTTAATGTTTATTTTATAAAAACAATAAAACTTTTGTGTGACGGCATTACTTTAAACTTTATTTTTGTTTGTTTTGAAAGGCGGCGGATTATATAGAAGCTTGCTTTACTTACACAATATAATCTGAAAGATCCTATTTCTTTTACTGATAGTTTTCATGCTAGGTATGAAAAGCACGATCGAAAATGCGAATTAAAATTTCTAGAGCAAACAGATAATTTAACCAGCCCCCCTCATATTACTTCCACCTAGTCTTTAAACGTAGATTTTTTTAAGCAGAATGTATACTTCTTGCAAGTTGTTTCTCTTCTTTACTTACTTTAATTTAAGGGATGATTTTCTGGTCCGATGCTGCATAGGAACCCTACTCTTTACAGGACTTTCATTCCTTCTATCGTATCCATTCCAATGCATTCAGCATTTCACATCACATACTGCTCGTTTATTGTCAAATCCACATTATCGAAGCACTTAGAAAACAAGAAAGTCTTCAGTTTTCTCTTAAAAACCTTAATATTTTAAGTTTTTCGGATGTCTAGTTTGAGCTTATTGTATAGTCTTGGGGCCGCACATTTGAAAGCTCTAGAACATACGGTAGGGTCTGATGATGACATTAATAAAAGAAGTAAGTACAGGTGGGCAGACAACAGCCGCTTTATTTATTAAAAAGTTGTCATTCCATACTGCCATGAATATGTTTCTGGAATCGGAGTAGTCCGAATAGAATAACAATCACGTGTCATCAAAACAATTTCATTGCGAAATCTTCTGAATGACTGCTGTGTTAACCCCAATCCCTTTTGACAGAATTTTAATTACAGTACATTCGACTATGATAGATAAACTTGTATTTGACTGTAAAGATGAGGAAATGGAAATTACTTCATGATGAAACAGTAACAAGGAATTTCGTTTTATAGTCTGTTTTCAGCGCTAAAAAGAAAGTAAAAGCTGACGTTTAATTGTTTTCGTATTCCCCTTTGGATTTAACTTCCACGCTATGCAGTTCCTTGTTTATAAAGTAAATGATATTCGTTGAAACAGCTCCAGAATTATTTATTGCTTTTATCTAAGACAAATAATACTTTCTCGATCATTCCTTGTATTGCCTGCAACCTCACAATCCTTGTGAGCTAACGATCGAGTGTTTGCAGGAGCCTATAGGCCTACCCGATGTGTCATCATCAGAAATTGCCAAGCCCACCTTGGTCTTAGTTAGTGAGGAAAGGGACCATAGGCTCTGAATATATATATATATATATATATATATATATATATATATATATATATATATATATGGTCTGTCTCTAAGGCATTTTCCCTCTAGGGCATTCTCAGTCCCTTGCCTCTGCCATTCATGAGTGAACTTTATACCTTAAACCTATAGGCCTACTGGCATTAAATGTAAAACATTTCAATTTCATAACCTCTTATAAAATGTAGGTAGTAATACTGTCTTACGGATCAGCAGTTCTTATTGGCATTATATGCATTACTTAATCTCAGATTAGTCATACCCTTTTTATTTATAGACTGGCAAGCAATATTGTTCAGTAATTACCTAGGGTTACGGTACTCGTCTTGTTTTCAAGATTAATTCGTTCTCGAAACGTTTCAATCACCAGCTTTTCCTAAATTTATTGATTTGAAAATCTGTGGTGTCGAATTATTGAAATAAGTAATCAAATGAGTTCTTGATATAGATCTTGCTTTATTGACTTTATTTGAATTTTTTTTTTTTGTAATAGAAGTGAAAAGTGTTTATAGAAAACGTAATTAGGAGAGTGATCGGTGGGTGTAAAAATGAAACGTTGTCTGTTCAATATAATTATGGATGGGTTTGTGGGAGGTTAGGTGTAAGTACAAAGATAGTGTGAAAGGCTTGACACTTGCATATAATACAGTACTGATTGATGATAATGAAAAGACAAAAAGCATAGCGAAGGAGCTTGATTGCTGTGAGTAGGAGTACGATTAAATGAAAATTAGGAAGAAATAGAGTTGGATTAATCATAGCGATTGAAGGATGGAAGCAAGTGACTTGTAGGTATTTTAGGCTAGATACAATAGGTATGTGAAGGATAAAAGAAGTCAGAGGAGAGGCGAAAGAAGAAAGTTAGCGGATAGGTAGACTTTGGTAGCCCTAGAATATATGAAGGTACTGTTAAATAACTCTCCTTTATGGAAGTGTGGGCGTTGAATATCATCTCCTACGCCTATTGACGCAAAGGGCCTCGTTTAGATTTCGCAAGTCGTCTCTATCTTGAGCTTTTAATTCAATATTTCTCCAGTCATCATCTCCTACTTCGCGCTTCATAGTTGTCAGCCATGTAGGTCTGGCCTTCCAACTCTTCTAGTACTTTGTGGAGCCCAACTGAACGTGTGGGCGTTGAATATACATAGGAGAAGTTATCAGGATATTTGAGATGAAATGTGCAGTAGGTAAAAACTTGAGAATCTTAATAAAGATATTGCATTTACGAATTACCGACTAAAATCCTACTATAGAAGTTATGTTGTTTGAGGGCTGTTTTAGCTGACGATCCCTGCTGGATATACCATGTTTGAAGCTCTTTAATCATACAGATATGGGAATACTTAATTTGATGGTGCACATATGGACTTCCTCACCAGGCGCCAGGTTGGCCAGGTGAGAAACATATGGACTACTGTTACTAACTGTGTATTTTCTTAATTTTCCTCGTCTTTCCGTCTTTAAGTGAAGGGATAAGGTTTTATTTTTTTTTATTTTTTTTTTTAAACCATGCAAATTACTACTGCCTGATTTTCGGATATCTTTTGTTACCGGATTTCTGCTAGGTGTTTAACTGCCATAGATAACAGTACAAATGGTTTAAAGGTTATGAATCTTGGAATTTGGTTACTATAACATTTTAATGAGCATGTGAAGTAATGATACTGCATATATCTTAATTTGATTTTAAATTTATTCTTTACAGTTTTTCATGTCATGTAAATTTTACTTTAGACTTTCAGTGTCGTTTTAATTTAATTTTTTTTTTGCGTTATTTTCAGTTTACTTTGTTTATTTTGTTTATGTTTAAATCTACTTAGTTTTTATGCGTTTAGTATTAATTAATCAATTTTATGTAATTTTTTTCATGTAGGTTAGAAATGATTTTGTAATACCCTTTTCCATTTTTATTTTATCTTTTTAATTTTTATTTTACCTTTTTACATTTTTATTTTCTTTTTTCATTTTAATTTTAATTTTTCATCCTAATTTTACCCTTTTTTCATTTTCATTTTACCCTTTTTACATTTTTATTTTACCCTTTTTCATTTTTATTTTACTTTTTCATTTTAATTATACCCTTTTTTCATGTTTATTTTACATTTTTTCATTTTTATTTTACATTTTTTTTCTTTTCTTAATTTTACTTCGATATTTTTTTATTTTTTTATTTTTTTTTTTTTTGTTAAATTTCCATAATTGGGTTTTGATATAGATTAACTTCTTGTTTCCTCACGTCAAGAGAGACCTTGTTCTTCTTGTTATTTTTCAAATATTTCATGATGAAAAAGAATAGATAATCACATTAATGCTGAGGATAATTATTATGGCATCTCATTTTATGAAGTATTACTCCATGTAATGCTGAGGGAAATGTCCCGGAAGTCCTGATCTGTGCTCCATTTCCTCTGTCCATTTCCTACCCTACATCCGTCATCTGTTCGTATGCTTTCCTTTATCATCCTGTTTCCTTTTTCTTAGCTTTTTATAATTTTACTTTTTTGTTACATAGTCTTGATGACGTTGAGTTTTGCGTATTTTAGTTTTCAATTGTTTTGGAATTCAATTTCTAGAAGAAGGATTTCAGTAATTTGTTAATATTACTTATCATTTCTTCTTACACGTATGTTTTTAGGACTACTTTATTACATAGTCTTAATAGTCCTGATGATGACTTTGTGTATTTTAGTTTTGATTTGTTTTGGAATTCAATTTCTTGAAGAAGGATTTCAGTAATTTGGTAATATTACTGATCATTTCTTCTTACACGTAGGTTTTTAGGACTACTTTATGACATAGTCTTAATAGTCCTGATGATGACTTTGTGTATTTTAGTTTTCATTTGTTTTTTAATTCAATTTCTTGAAGAAGGATTTCAGTAATTTGTTAATATTACTTATCATTTCTTCTTACACATAGGTTTTTAGGACTTTTCATTATTACATTGTCTTGATAGTCCTGATGATGACTGCCTATTTTAGTCTTCATTTTTTGAAATTCAATTTCTTGATAGGGGATTTCAGTAATTTGTTGATATTACTTATTATTTCTTCTTACACGTAGTGACATCAAAATTGATTTTATGAATTTACTTCGGAATGGAACGTAATTCATTTTATCAAGTTTTTAATTGGATTATCACTTTTTAAATTCAATATTTTTGACCAGGGATCTCAATTGTCAATATTACTAATTATTTCCTCTTAAACATATTGACATGAAACTTAATTTCTACTTTAGAATTTAATGTAATTCGTATTATCGAGTTCTTCATTTGATTATCCTTTTATATATATATATATATATATATATATATATATATATATATATATATATATATATATATATATATATATATATATATATATATATATATATATATGTTCCTATTTGAGATGTCTGTATTGATAATTCCATTCGAGTACTTCATCTGTTTACCCTTTTTCTTAAACAATTTGTTTAAACCATGTTTCTTTCCAGGTATCTGTATTGATCATTCCATGCAAGTACTTCTTTTGTTTACCCCTTTTCTTAAACAATTTTTTTAAACGATTTTTTTTTTTTAAACCACGTGTCTTTTAAGGTTTCTGTATTGATCATTCCATGCGAGTACTTATTTTGTTTACCCTTTTTCTTAAACTATTTTTTAAACGATTTTTCTTAAAACCACGTTTCTTTTCAGGTGTCTGTATTGATCATTCCATGCAAGTACTTCTTTTGTTTACTTCTTTTTCAGAAGTCTGTACTGATCCCACCACGTTTTCATTATCAGACCAACGATCGGGCTTCCAATGGCCTACAAGAGCACAAATGATAAGACAGTCCTCAGGTAAGACAAATAAACCACATTCATTATCACCTTTAAGGTACAAAAAAAAAAAAAAAATCCCATAGAAATATTCGAATCCAGCTATGCCAGTATATTAATAAGGTTACAGAATAGTAAACTAAAACACAGAATGCAGAATTTTGATTAGAAATGTCACATGAAGTTTGGACCAGTAAACTCCCCCAACATGCACCTCTCATTTCTGTTTAAAAAAAATTCGGTGACAGAGGTAGCCATTTTTGGGAATTGGTCATATTTTCGCTTGTCCGGTCGGTGTCGACAACTTCTGCTTTAGGCATGTGCTTGCACTTTAAGTGAGGTTCGCATGATTGCCAAAATATTTTTTCCTCCCTTTTTTTGAAATTCTCTCTCTCTCTCTCTCTCTCTCTCTCTCACTCTCTCTCTCTCTCTCTCTCTCTCTCTCTCTCTCTCTCTCTCTCTCTCTCTCCACACACACACACACACACACACACACACACACACACATATATATATATATATATATATATATATATATATATATATATATATATATATATATATATATATATATATATACACACACACACGTTCGTACGTATGTAGGCCTATATTAGTCAGGTCAGTTAATTAAGATTGACTGCTACCAAAGAGGAGTCAGGCTCTCGTATGTGAATACTGCTACCTTGGGAAGTACCATAGGATTGGGATGCGCCCTGTCGTTATGTAGAAGAAAGCCTAGTGTAGGGTTGTGGACCCATTTGTTGAGGAACTCTCATCAGAATGGCAGATAAACTTCCCCCTCTTGCCAAGAACTGCTACTGAAGTGGTATTAAGTGTTATTACTTGGAAACTGTTCCGCTGGAAAGGGCAGATAGTTTTGGACATTGGTATACTGTTTCTCAAAGATAAAGAGGACCTTTGTTATGGTTTGTAGATCCCCTGTTAGGAAGAAAACTTCCTAAATGACAGACGAGTTTCCTCTCTAGAAGCTGCTGTCCAATACAAAATTGTTCTAATTGGTGTGCAAGTTTCCAAACTTGTTCTAATTGGTGTGAAAGTTTTCAAACTGTTGGGGACATAAGGATTGCAGCCATATGTCTGGAAAATTTTAGGTCTTATGGTTTTCCAATGTACGTGCATTTGGTTGAGATGAGAAGTATGCCATGTCAGATTCGTTCAATGAAAGGAGACGGGATATTCCGTTAATTGAAGAGACAAATGCGCTCGAGCAATGTGTGTTGGAATGGGAAGTACGAAGTGTGTAAGTGGTACTGTAGTTGAAATGTGTAAAGCTAAAACAAGGGGAGGGTTAGCACTTATAGTTATAGTATACAATTGGGTGAGAATGGATGAAAGTGTATGAATGGGTAATTTTTCTAAGACTGTGTAGGTAAGATATGGTGTGGCAGGAGTGAATACAGACCAGGAATATGAAAAATCCCTAAAATTATATGATTTTTAAATAGTTAATATCTGACCGTTATGTGCGGGGTATAACTGGATGGAGTTTGGGATAGATACATGTATACAAAGGAAGAAATTGAATTGTTGGTAAGTGTTGTGTTGAGCGAATGAGAAAGAAGTGAATGTTTTACAAGATTGTTTAGGAAGAGACTTGATTATTGGAAATGCATGGTAGGAGAATATTAATAAATAAGGTTGAGAAAGAGAAAGATGAGACAAAATGTTTATTAGATTATGTGGTTGTACAAAGTATAAGGAAGAGATTTTTAATTGGTTGAATGGTGAGAATTTGAGGGACTTGGGGAATATCTAATTATTAATTAACTGGGGCAAAATCAGAGATAGATACAAGGTGGTGACATCAGTGTAAAAATAAGGCTTTTATGTAAATGAATTAGAATAATTTAGCTGAGAAGACAGAAAGGGATAAAATGTATTATGTGAAAGAAATGTTGATAGGAGTATGTGATGTTTACAAAATTCCATAATTGGGTCATGGGACATCAAGCAAGGATGATAGGCATAAGATAACAGCAAGTAGGAATAGAAATAGTATGTGTTGGGATGACCAAATGAATGGTTTATTGGAAAAAAAATGGGAATTATTTAAGGTGTGTGTATCAAGTATTTAGAAAAGATGCGTTTTCTATTTTGTCGATACCTTGGTGAGGCACCACATGCTAGTACTAGATTTGAAACATTGCATGAGGTTCTGTGAATGCTAATTAGCTATTATTATTATTATTATTATTATTATTATTATTATTACTACTACTACTACTACTACTACTACTTGCTAAGCTACAACCTTAGTTGGAAAGAGCAGGGTGCTATAAGCCCAGGGGCTCCAATAAGGAAAATAGCCCAGTGAGGAAAGGAAAAAAGAAAAAAAGTATTTTAAGAAGAGTAACAACATTAAAATAAATCTCCTATATAAACTATAAAAACTTTAACAAAACAAGAGGAAAAAAATAAGATAGAATAGTGTGCCCGAGTGTACCCTCAAGCAAGAAAATAAGTAGAGAATAAGTTGTAAGAGAATTATTTTTAGTAATAATATTATATGGGCGAAAGTAATCAAGAATGTTGGAATAAATGTTCTATTGGGAATTAAATGCTGAGAAAAAAAATAGCCAAGTGTTTTCTTGACAATAGCCTGGGAGAGTATCAACTGTAAGTGTCTTGTGGTTCAGCCACTGAAAATCGAATTTTTTCCCCAACTAAATCCGAAGGGGAAGATGCAAAAGAAGGTTAATTTGAATATAAAAGAAAAGAAAAAAATAGGAAAGGGGAAGGTGTAAAAGTGGGTAATTTGAATGCAAAAGCTGATATACGTTGCAGAAGGGGAATATATAAAAAGATATGACTTGAATGCAGAAGCAGGCAGGTAGACAAACAGAGTCAATGAATATTCTGTAAATAGAACCCAAATGAGATGTCCTTAAAGGGGTCTTAGCTTTATGCTAGCTGGGCTTAAAAGGTTGAATATTTACTACACGTACGGATTAAGGAAGCTGGTGGAAAGTTCGCTAGATTATTGTGAAGCAGTTAACGGAAGAGTGAATCAACTCGTGTAATGGTAAGAAGATTAATTGCTTAAGAATAATTGGTCATTGCTTGGTTGAAACAATTGATATAAAGTTATACGCAGAGAACGATTTACAAACGTTGGCACAGCTTAATAATAAAGTCAACGGAGATATATTTAGAGAAGGGGAAAAGTATTACATAAAATGAGTAATATTATTTAATAAAATAATGGCATTGATTCAAGGGGTGCCAAGTGGTGTATGAAATTTTTGCTTTGTAGACAGGAATCGTAAAATGAATGGATGATTGGACAGTGAATCATTTAAGTGAAAAGGACATGATTTCATGAGGTACTTTTGAGAAGAGAAAACGTAAAGAGAAGAACTGGAAGAATATCGAGAAAGAACCTCACTGATGAGAGCTTATCTATAGAAAGGTAAATAATACAGAGAAAATTTTCATGAGATACTTGTTTCTAATAATTATAAATTACAAATTTAAATAAGAGATGTAGGTGTGTTTACTTTTTCTATTAAGAACTTTTAAATAGATGTAGAATTCGATGGTAAATGTGTTTACGTTTTCCATTAAGAAATTTATAATAGATGTAGAATGTGATGGTAAATATGTTTACGTTTTCCATTAAGAAATTTTTAATAGATGTAGAATTTGATAGTAAATGTGTTTACGTTTTCCATTAAGAAATTTTGAATAGATGTAGAATTTGATGGTAAATGTGTTTACGTTTTCCATTAAGAAATTTTTAATAGATGTAGAATTTGATGGTAAATGTGTTTACGTTTTCAATTAAGAAATTTTGAATAGATGTAGAATTTGATGGTAAATGTGTTTACGTTTTCCATTAGGAAATTTTGAATAGATGTAGAATTTGATGGTAAATGTGTTTACGTTTTCCATTTGGAAATTTTGAATAGATGTAGAATTTGATGGTAAATGTGTTTACGTTTTCCATTTGGAAATTTTGAATAGATGTAGAATTTGATGGTAAATGTGTTTACGTTTTCCATTTGGAAATTTTGAATAGATGTAGAATTTGATGGTAAATGTGTTTACGTTTTCCATTAGGAAATTTTGAATAGATGTAGAATTTAATGGTAAATGTGTTTACGTTTTCCATTAGGAAATTTTGAATAGATGTAGAATTTGATGGTATATGTGTTTACGTTTTCCATTAATAAATTTTGAATAGATGTGGAATTTGATGGTAAATGTGTTTACGTTTTCCATTAGGAAATTTTGAATAGATGTAGAATTTGATGGTAAATGTGTTTACGTTTTCCATTAGGAAATTTTGAATAGATGTAGAATTTGATGGTATATGTGTTTACGTTTTCCATTAATAAATTTTGAATAGATGTGGAATTTGATGGTAAATGTGTTTACGTTTTCCATTTGGAAATTTTGAATAGATGTAGAATTTGATGGTATATGTGTTTACGTTTTCCATTAATAAATTTTGAATAGATGTGGAAATTGATGGTAAATGTGTTTACGTTTTCCATTAGGAAATTTTTAATAGATGTAGAATTTGATGGTAAATGTGTTTACGTTTTTCATTAAGAAATTTTGAATAGATGTAGAATTTGATGGTAAATGTGTTTACGTTTTCAATTAAGAAATTTTGAATAGATGTGGAATTTGATGGTAAATGTGTTTACGTTTTCCATTAGGAAATTTTTAATAGATGTAGAATTTGATGGTAAAAAAGTCAAAACACAAATTATTGATAAAAGGAAGGTTGCATTGTGTATGTAGATATAATGTTGATTAAAGATATGAATCAGAATAGAATTACAAATGAGAGGAAGACGCAGTGGTTCGCTTAGCGTGTTGGGAAAGCTTGATTTATTGAACTATTTCTATTTACTGGCGTTGCAACATGAAAGGTAATCGGTATCTAGAATCTGGGATTAATTGTATTATTTGCTCATTGGAGAAGGCGGAGTATCGTATGCATTCCAAGGCATTCAGCATTTCATACAGCACACTGTTCGTTTATTTTCAAATCATTATCGAAGCACTTAAAAAACATCAGTTTGTTCCGTTTCCTCTTGAAAGCCTTGTCTTTCGGATGTCATGTGGGAGCTTATTGGATATTCTCGGGGTCGCATATTTAAAGGCTCTAACCTACAGTAGACGTAGAGTATATTTAGGTTCCAATAATTTGAAACCATCTGTAACTATTGACGTGGAATACGGTGTGTGATGCTCTAAATACTTAAGAATGTATACGGCAAACATATCTTGCAAACAGGTCTCGTAGTGGGTAGGATTTCCTTGTGTGACAGGACCAGGAAAATAACCCTTAGATTATAGTAAGTAAAATAACTGAATTGGGTCACTCATAATTTCACCTGGAATTTAATTTGATCTTTCTAATTCTTCTGTGCCTGAGAGAGAGAGAGAGAGAGAGAGAGAGAGAGAGAGAGAGAGAGAGAGAGAGAGAGAGAGAGAGAGAGAGAGAGAGAGAGAGAGAGAGAGAGAGTTATTCCAAGAATGCAAGAAGATATAATTCCCGACTATGACGGTGAAATTTATTTGCAAGGCTAATAGGAAAATGCCACCGTAATTGCAATTCACTTCATTTTTTTATAAAGTTATTTTTAGCACATTCATTCATTCGAAATAACATTACGGTTTATTCACTTTATTATTATTATTATTATTATTATTGTTATTATTATTATTATTATTATTATTATTATTATTATTATTATTACTTGCTAAGCTACAACCCTAGTGAGGAAAGGAAAAATGAAATATTTTAAGAAGAGTAACAATATTAAAATAAAATATCTCCCATATAAACTATATAAACTTTAACAAGACAAGAGGAAGAGAAATTAGACAGAATAGCGTGCCCGAGTGCACCTTCAAGCAAGAGAACTCTAACCCAAGACAGTGGAAGACCATGGCACAGAGGCTATGGCACTAAGCAGGTAAGAGAACGACGCTCCGAAAATTGAACCATTGTTCTATAGGGTCTTTTGTAGTACCATAGCCTCTGTACCATGGTGTTTCACTGTCTTGGGTTAGAATCCTCTTGTTTGAGGGTACACTCGGGCACACCATTCCATCTTATTTCTCTCCCTTTTTTTTTTAGTTTTTATAGTTTATATATGAAAGGTTTAATTTAATGTTGCTATTGTTCGTAAAATATTCTATTTTAATTGTTCATTACTTTTCTTGTAATTTGTTTATATCTGTTTCCCTTCCTCACTGGGCTATTTTTCCGTGTTGGAGCCCTCGGGGCATATAGCATCCTACTTTTCCAACTAAGGTTGTAGCTTAGCTTGCAATATGGATAATAATGAAATTATATTACCGTAAAATTGACACAGATGAAAAAATACAGGGAATATTAATCTTATATAGACTAGAAATGTCCCGAATCAAATTAATAACAAAAGAACTAAAAGAGAAGAAAAGTTATCTACACAATTGTAAACCGCAATCTTTACCGTATAATTTTATAGCCCTCAATTTCTCAGCAATATTCTTGAGACCATCTTATGGTAATTTCAAGATTATCCGAACAAAGGTTTCAGGAATATATTGTTCTTTGAATTTTAAGTCAGAGTTCCTTAAAATTCAGATCTGTTATGGGAGTTTCCAGCCTTATAGGTCAGTGTAATATGCCTGTACTACAAAAGAACATTAGCATAACTTGAGAGCATTTATTTCTTTACTTGCTATTGGAGTTCTTTGGTATATGCTATATAGCGTTGGCCTATTGGAAACGTTCTTGTTTAGCTGTAGCTAGACTGAGGTTCGAGTCACGCTCAAGCTAGATAGTTTTAGTGTCTGCAACCTTATTATCCTTGTGAGTTAAAGCCAGGCTGACACTTGCACGAATTTGTGGCACGCATTGTCCCAATTTGAGTCGTGAACTGGCGTGAACTCGTCGTGAGCTGGCGTGAAGTGTTCGTAAACCCGTCGTGACATCGTGGCATGTCGTGACGAGAATTTTGAAATGTTCAAAATTTTGGTCTCGACAGAATTTCGTGACCTGGTCGTGAACTATGTGCGAACTGTTCGTGAACTCGTCGGGACGATGCGGGAAGTGCGCAAACTACGCGTGAACTCGTCGTGAACTCGTCGTGCCAGTTCATGTCAATGTGGACAGGTCAGCTGTGATTCCGAGGTATTTTTTTTTTCTTTTTTATTATTGATCTTCCAGTTCCTGCCACAAAATGTCACGACTTGCCACGACAAATTCGTGGCAAAAAGTTGTGCAAGTGTCAGGGTACCCTAAGGATGGGGATTTAGGGGGAGCCTATAGGTCTACCTGCTGAGTCATCAACAGCCATTGCATGACCCTCCATGGTTCTAGCTTGTGTGGAGAATGGGCTTGGGCGATGATCATATGTGTATATGCTCAGACTCTAGGGAGTTTAGGGCATTGTCCTGCTCGCTAGGGCATTGTCACTGCTCCTTGCATCTGCTATTCACGAGGGGCCTTTAGACCTTTAAACCTACCGCAGCTGTCTTGAACAGTAATTTGAAGTCTTGAAATAATCGGATAAAGTTTGGATATTTCTAAATCTTAACCCAATGTCGGATATGCTGAATAACACACAAAAGTCAAATTTTCCTTATCTTCCCCTCCACAACAACCTATTTAAAACACGAAATCAAAACAGAGTGATGAACAGTCTAGTAAATCCTTATAACCAATAGAAATGGGTTACCATCGCATCGTTCCGGTTCAGACCCTGATAGTCTGTGTACTTTATTACGCCCATAACTCTGCTTTTTGTCGCTAGATGGCAGATCGTTACTAGAACGTATTTCCCTTGATTCTGGCATTCCTAACTCGCTGCCGTCCTGGGAAGAATTAGAAGCTGTCTTTCGATATCTGATGCTTATTGAGACTACCATGCTATGGAATTTTGGTGTATCTCTCTCTCTCTCTCTCTCTCTCTCTCTCTCTCTCTCTCTCTCTCTCTCTCTCTATATATATATATATATATATATATATATATATACATTTATATATACGTATATGTATGTATATATACATATATTTATATATATGTATATATACATATATTTGTATATATGTATATATATGTGTATGTATATGTAGGATATATATATATATATATATATATATATATATATATATATATAATTTATTATATATGTATATACATAATTATATATATACACAATTACATATATCTATGCAGTGTATATTTTATATGTATATATATATATATATATATATATATATATATATATATAATATACACTGCATAGATATATGTAATTGTGTATATATATAATTATGTATATACATATAATATATATATATATATATATATATATATATATATATATATATATATATATATATATATCTATGTGTGTGTGTGTGTATGTATATCATACGCCTTAATCCCCATCTTATCTAATGGGTTACAGCCTCCAATCTTCAATTTTCCAAGAGAGAGTATAAAAAAAAAAAAAACCGTATTGTTCACATTATACTGGCAGTTGAATCGGTGGAACTCCATAACTTCAAACTTGTAGCGAATGTTTTTATGTTTAGTTGGTTGACAAAAGTCTTTCTTCATGGATTATGTCATATTTATTTTAACGTTGTTTCTATTCATTACTTCTCATCTAAAGTTAATTTATTTCGTTATTTGGTTTCCTCGCTGGGGTGTTTTCCCTGTTACAGTCGTTAGGTTTGTTGATTCCTGCTTTTCCAACTAGGGTTGAATACATACCGGTAGGTCAATGAAGTAAGAAAATACCCCTATATGTACGTAATCAAACCTTTATGTAGCTGAACACCATTAAGCATATTTTATTGCTCTTATGAGTGATACGACCATGTGACAGTCCAAATTTTAGGAAACGAGATGTGACAATTGGAAAATATCGACACTAAGCTCCCTACATAATAAAGATCGATTGTATGTATATATATATATATATATATATATATATATATATATATATATATGTATATATATACATATATATATGTATATATATATATATATATATATATATATATATATATATATATTTCTTGTCACGCTAGGCTGGAGAGGGGAGAGGGAGTAGTCATACCTTGCATGAGGGGGGTCACCTCGAGAGGTACACAAGGGAATCACACCTACCACAAATTGCCAAACCAGCGGATTGTAGTCAGGAAATGGGGACGGGGTGGGGAAGGTTAAATCTGTTTGTGCGTGTGTGCGCATATCTATCCACTTATTTAGACGTAATTTTTGACGAATCGGTTATACGGACATTGTAGGTAATAGAATATAAAATACTTTTTATAATAGAAATATTAAGAAGACGACGAAATTCTCGACTGCGTGCGTATCATATACTGTGATTTAGCCATTAACCATCGATTACCTCATTAATGGTGGATCATTAAAATTTCAATACTACAATGATCAGCTGCAAATGAATTGAATTAACGGACAATTACATCCCAATTAGCGACGGAATATTAAAATTTTCAGTATTATTATGCTAATCTCGTAATTAATTGAATGATCTTGCCTTGATGCCCGTCTGTCAATAGTAAGTTGTAGTGTCTCTAATTAGCATAATTAGCATAATTACTTCCTTTTCAGTCGGAAATATTGATGGGGACTCTTCCAAGTAATACTGAAAAGCGGTGTCACAATGCCAAGACACATTGGAATATGGAGAAAGCAAATTAGGCTAGACTTGTAAGAGGATTTTTGATAGTTGATTAAATAACCTTATTATTATTATTATTATTATTATTATTATTATTATTATTATTATTATTATTATTATTATTATTATTATTATTGAGACCTATGAAAAGAAATGAAACATGCATGATTCTCTCTCTCTCTCTCTCTCTCTCTCTCTCTCTCTCTCTCTCTCTCTCTCTCTCTCTCTCTCTCTCTCTCTGACAGAAATTTCATAATTTCCCCATCCAGAGATCTATTTTTTTCTGGCGTGATTATTATATGGCAATGCTGTTTTATTTTCAGTCTTTAATCTGAATGTTTATATTTTTTGCACACATTTATCTGCTATTTTTTTTTTATTTTGTTTACTCATTATTCATATTTTCATTATCTATTTTTAGTTTAACTAGTATTGAAGTGTGTTATTTTAGCAATATTTAAACTTATACATAGTTTTTGTGAATATTGAGTCATGATATATTATATTTTAGTGAGTTTTTAAGCATAATACTTATTATTCAACAAAGATTGAATCATATTATCTTAAATTTCATGAAATATTAAAGCTTATTGTTTTAATTTCTCTAAAAGGTTTAGAAAATAACATATTGCTATTTTCCATACATTAAAGACTTAACATCTAGATTATATTTAATGTTAGAGCACAATACCCAGGATTTTCATAATTGCATCAAATGATTACTCCTGTGCTGGTAACTACATTTTAGAAATAATTCCTTACTTTGCCCCGTAAATGAAGCCCTATAATGTAATTTCCCGGACCTGTTCTAATCTCTGTATCTTTGTTCTTGCAGATCTTATCATCGACAGGTAGGGGTTTATGCCACTTTTCTATTGGAACCAGGTAGAGATAATTATTTTAACCAATGTATTTTTTATTGTGTAATTTTATTGTTCGTTTACCTTAAAATTTAAGAAATTTTCCCTCGTCAGGTATCAGCTTCTGGGTTGGTTTTTTTTTCGGTTTATTGAAAATTGTGTTTATTGCGTTCGTTGTTGTTGTTGTTGTTGGTGGTGTTGTTGTTGTTGTTGTCGGTTGTGTCTGCGTGGGTTCTTATTTGGAATTATTTGACACTATGCATTATAGAATTTATTGGAGTTTATTGTGGTATTTTATAAAGTTTATTATTTCGAATGGTTTGACACTTGTTTTTATGCATTATGAAATTTATCGTTGTTTATTGTGATGTTTTATATAATTGACTTTATTATGCTTTGAAGGTTTTTTATTTGATACAACTGTGGTGTCACATTTATGGTATTTATATATATGATGATAAATTTTGCTTGCCGTTATATGAAACTTTTATATATATATGTTATTTATATTTTTTAACTATATATCATAATGTTTTATTTGCAATGTGTTTGTTAAATTGGTTCCAATAGAACTTGGCATAACAGGCTATCCAGAATAATATCTTAATTTTGAATATTTTTTTGTTAACAAGTTTGCTGTAAATATCTAATTTTTTCGTTATAGTAGGATTCAGATATGGTAAGGGAATAGAGACCGGTTTGAATTAGTGTTTGATGATATTAATAGATTTATAGATTTGCTATTTTTATTCGAATTGCTTTTTAAATTAGCCCTTTAAGACATACATTAAGGAAGTAGTTAATTTCTAATTGGGAATAAAAGAATAATCTGACTCGTCTCTCCATATTCGTAAATTTTTATATTTTACTTATAATCGTAAATGGAAATTTTAGTTAATTTTCAGTTGGGAATTCAGAATAATTTGCCTGATGTCCATATTCATAAAATTATATAATTTCCTTGTATTCAAAAAGGATTTTTTTTTTAGTTAATTTTCAGTTTGGAATAAAGAATAATTTGACTCGTCTCTTCATATTCATAAATTTGTATATTTTACTTGAAATCAAAAATTAATATTATAGTTTTTACTTATTTTCCTGATCTCCATATTCGTTGATTTATATATTTTACTTGAACTCAAAAATTAATATTTTAGTTTTACTTATTTTCCTGATCTCCATATTCGTAGATTTATATATTTTACTTGAATTAAAAAATTTATATTTTTATTTTTTACTTATTTTACTGATCTCCATATTCGTTAATTTATATATTCTACTTGAATTCAAAAATTAATTATTTAATTTTTACTTATTTTCCTGATTCGTAAATTTATATAGTTTACTTGAATTCAAAAGATTAATATTTTTTATTCCTTTCTTTCGATAGTTTGTTACTCAATCACTTGATATTATAAAGACAGAGATCTAATTTTGATTTTCTCTCTTAACGAGTCGAGATTCATTACGAGTAATTGCTGAGTTTATTTGCTCGAAAGATATGATAAAAGATAATTTGCAAAGTAATTACATTAGAACAGTTCGTTTACAGATTGATTCGAATTCGAGTGAAGTAATCAGTATTCTTTTTGAAGTTTTAGATTTGAATGATAACGAGGTAATTAGGATAGGCATTGATCGGTTCAATGAATGTTATAGTATTATCGACATGTGTTACCGTGAGATGCTAATAGACGTTCATTGCATTACTTCTAAATAGAATTATGCTGCTTTGGTTTCTTTGAAAATTAAGTAATATAAATCAGTTTTTTATGCTTAATCTTATATTTGGGAAATAAATAAGGTTTTATTTAATTTTGTTCAAGTTAAAGTAATTTGTAAATTATGGATTCTATTTAATTTTGTTCAAGTGGAAGTAATTTATAAATTATAGATTCTATTCGATGTTTTTCATGCTAAAGTAATTTGTAAATTATAGGTTCTATTTAATTTTGTTCAAGTTGAAGTAATTTATAAATTGTAGGTTCTAAATAATTTTGTTCAATTTAAAGTAATTTGTAAATCAGATTTTATATAATTTTGTTCAAGTTAAAGTAATTTGTAAATTACTGGTTCTATTTAATTTTGTTCAAGTTAAAGTATTTATAAATTATAGGTTCTATTTGATTTTGTTCAAGTTAAAGTAAATTGTAAATTATAGATTCTATTTAATTTTGTTCAAGTTAAAGTAATTTGTAAAGTACATGATATTACATTGCATAATGTATTTATTCTGGATAGTTTTCATCTTCGGCATCATTTAAACACTTATGTGTTCAAGGTAAGAGATTTTTTTCGTTTGTTTCATTCCCTTGACCTGTTATCACTCCGGCCTGCCAGCGTATTTTTCTTTTCTTTTTTTTTCGGGATTCTCAACCATCGAATTGATGAAAATCCAACCGAATTTCTTACACGAAATAAGTATTTTATTAAAGTAAATTTAACGCTAAAGTAAAGATTATTTGAAAATCCAACTGCATTTCTTCGTTGAAATGAGGGAGGATTTTTTTTTTTTTTTTTTTTTTTACTTCCGGGATTCTTAACCAGCGAATTGATGAAAATCCAACCGAATTTCTTACATGAAATAAGGATTTTATTAAAGTAAACTTTAGGCTAAAGTAAAGATTATTTGAAAATCTAACTGCATTTCTTCGTAGAAATGAGGGAGGATTTTTTTTCTTTTACTTCCGGGATTCTTAACCAGCGAATTGATGAAAATCCAACCGAATTTCTTACACCAAATAAGTATTTTATTAAAATAAATTTAACGCTAAAGTAAAGATTATTTGAAAATCCAACTGCATTTCTTCGTAGAAATATTGGCGTCAATGACCTTAGATGTCAGGATACCATATAACTCATAATCAATTAATCAATCAATCAATCAATGAATAAATCAGTCAATCAATCAATCGTAGAAATAATGGAGGATTTTCTTATGCTTAGTAATTAGTTTTGAAGTCCAACTCTAAAATTTAGAATTCATCGGAACCATATATTGAATATCTAAAAATTCGACTAAATTTCGTCGTGATTTTTTTGTAATAATGCGACTCCATACTTGGATCACCAGGTCAGTGACATTGAAGGCTTCTATCAAGATGTTTTAATGGTGAGTATTCTACTTTAACTAGTTTGCTACTGTGTCATAAATTCCTAATATTGATATTCATTTTGAATAAGCCATCGTTCAGATTGTCGTCTAATGCTTGAATTTACATTTCATTTCAGCGTTTATTGTCGTTTTCCCTTAGTAGAGATTACATCAATGGAGTCGTTGGGGCGCTTCTCTCAGTATGGATGCAGTAATAGTTGCAGCAACTTCTTGTAATAGTGGTCTGCAGAGGATGTTAAAATGATATATAGTAAGTATAAACGTTGATTATTTGATATTTGATTATTAGATTCCTATTCAAATGTAGTGTTGTCATGGCCGGTGTTGTAATGTCCCTGACTGGTGATCGCCAGACTATGGTTCGAGTCCACTCAAACTCGTTAGTTCCATTAGTCGTTGCAACCTCACCATCCTTATGAGCTAAGGATGGGGGTTTGTGGAAGCTTACAGGTCTATCTGCTGAGGCATCAGCAGCCATTGCCTAACCTCCTTGGTCCTACGTTGGGTGGAGAGGAGGCTTGGGCGCGGATCATATGTACATGTGGTCAGTCTCTAGGGCATTGTCCTGCTTGATAGGAGTGTCACTGTCCTTACCTCTGTCATTAATTAGTGGCCTTTAAACCTTTAAAACCTTTATAACAATTAGAGGATGGGTTACTTATTTTCGAAAATACGGCATTAAAGTATTTTCTATCATAGGTTTAATTTTATTTTGTTCAGGAATCAACTTTTCTTTGAGGGGTCTGGGTTTAGCTGTTAGTCTTTGAATTTAATTTGCCATAATTTTTTTTGATTTCTCAACCTTTGTTTTAAGTCATGCATGTCTACATTTGATAATATCATTTAGAAAAAATCAGTTAAATATTTACAACACTCAGTAAGACAACCAATTATCAAGATTGCTTCGATTTCATTATTACTTGTCTTATTTTTTTGCATTACCTGAAAAAAAGTATATTGTGAAAATTCTGCAACCCTCATTTAGTGTATTATGTTTTATGCCGGTCATCGTGACCAGAAAACAGATTTACTGC
>NC_090768.1:33732506-33752506 GCF_036898095.1 Palaemon carinicauda | reverse complement strand
GAGAGAGAGAGAGAGAGAGAGAGAGAGAGAGAGATTGTACAGTAGTTACAAGGATTTCGGATGCGCAGTAGGTAATGTTGTTTGTTCCCCCAAAAAAATATTAATTGGATGAAAGAAATAGGGTCCTCAGTAATGACGACATTGCCAAAAGAAAACTATAATTACCATCGGGGCTTGCTAAATGTTTAGCGTTTAGATAGATCACTGCAGTATCCAAGTTAAATCCCATAGGCTTAGTTGGCAACTGTCGGCGTGACGATGTTTTTATGCTTTTTTAACTGACCAATCCCAGAGCAGATCTCTGGGGATTATTGGTTTTGGAAAGTGGAACAGATTTGCCTGAGACTTCTGATAATCTTTTTATACCCCAGCCTTAACAAAGGCGCCTATTAGCTTTGTAAAATCTCATTGTTTGTTCATCCGCTTGTTTGTCTGGCAGTGCGCGAAAGGTTGTATTGGGTGCGCTTAGAAATAGATTTGATTGGCTTATTGCACAATGGTAAAATCTGTTAACTGATGGAGATTGTGCATTGCCTACACACGCGCACACATATGTGTGTATATATGTATATATGTTTATATGTAAATACGAACTAAATTTACAGTGGCATTTAACTTCGAATTCTACCATTGGGAATGCATATCCACTGGAAATTCTTCTATGATATATGCCTTTGGCTGGGCAAGGATTTGAACCTATGCCCTCAGTCGAAACAATGCTTGAAGGGACCACTATACCAATCGAGCTATCAGATAGATTAAAGTTCATTTCAAGTCCACTGTACATATTCCTGTCAAATTCAAGTTTTGTGCAAGAGGATGCCTTTGATCGAAGGCATTGGAGAGGGCGCATGAGTCAACCGACCCCTTAATGTAGGGATAACGGTGGGAAGAAGGTGTATACTGTATCTGTGTGTCAGTGCCCCCATATCTTATTACATAACGTATGTATTACACAAACTAATATTAGAAGTACAATTCGTATAATTCGCGTCCTATATGGAAATTGTATTATAATTTCATTAGAATCATGTCTCCAAATTATCAAATCCTTCTTTGTATATGCATAAAATTAGTACACATTAGAAACGTCTTTAATGCTAGAAACAGTATTACATCTTAGAAACACCTGAAGCCATTGGGTTGAGAGAGAGAGAGAGAGAGAGAGAGAGAGAGAGAGAGAGAGAGAGAGAGAGAGAGATTCAAGGAGTTACAAGGATTTTGGATGTCTCAAAGACTTTTTAACCTTTCCGCGGAGACGCCATTTGCTCTTGGGTAGAGCGATTCATTTTGAGTATTTATAGAGTTCTTATGATCTTGTCTAAATAATTCTTGAACTCGTTTACCGTGTTACTGTTTACTACATCCGGTGAAAGTCTATTCCATGTATTTGCTATTTTGAGAGAGAGAGAGAGAGAGAGAGAGAGAGAGAGAGAGAGAGAGAGAGAGAGAGAGAGAGAGAGAGAGATGTAAATAGTGTCCCTGTGCAAAGCTGAATGTACCTGAAAATTAGAGAAACCCTTTCCAGCTAACCCAGTGAGGTTAAATGTATTTTACGGCCGCCTACTGATTTACATGCGCAAACCTACGCTGCTTGCTAAATAAATTAACCCCTCGCCCCTTTAGCACGAATTTTCCTGATTACAATAACCCTAACGTTTGTAACTTTGTTATACGTTAATTAGACGGTGGATTTTTCATTTGAACGTTTTTTTTTTTTTTTTTACATTGCCGCAACACTTTAAAGACAAGAACATTTTACTTACGTGAAACTAGGAAGGTTGATGGTCTTAGTATTGAATAGTTAGATTGAAAGAGTGTTATTTTCTTTTGCATGAAATTGGCAGAAATTTGATTAGTAACCTTGTAGATTTTCAAGTTTTAAACGCAAAAGAAAGATTTTCAGGTTATGAAAATTTTCTCTTACTAGATAGATTTTGAATTACTCAAAAATGTAACTTATTTGATAGATTTCAAGGTTCTCAAATTTATAACTTATTAAATAAATTTTGAGATTCTCAAAATTATATCTTATCAGGTAGATTTTATGGGCCTCAAAATTATATCTGATAGATTTTGAGGTCCTCAAAATTTTAACTTAGTTAGATTTTGAGGTTCTCAAAAATTTAACATATTAGATAGATTTTGAGGTTCTCAAAATTTTAACTTAGTTAGATTTTGAGGTTCTCAAAAATTTAACTTATCAGATAAATTTTGAGGTTCTAAAAAATTTAACTTAATTATCAGATAGCTTTTGAGGTTCTAAAAAATTTAACTTAATTATCAGATAGCTTTTGAGGTTCTCAAAAAATCTAACTTATTAGATAGATTTTGAGGTTCTCAAAATTATAACTTTTATAGATAATGAGGTTCTCCAAATTTTATAAAGCTCCCTATTATTAGTAGAGGCCACTTAAACTACTTTCCCTGTTATTCACATAGAACTTTTCTCGAATATCCCTGTAAAGTTTTATTATATTAGAAAGGTAACATCCTTTCACAGTGATAAGAAGTTTAGGATTCCTTCCATTCAATTATCATTGTTTCATTGAATGGAATATCTATAGTCAATTCTTTTTGGTGAGGCAGATTTGCACCGACTTGCAGGGGTGCCCTTTTAGCTCGGAAAAGATTCCTGATCGCTGATTGGTTGGACAAGATAATTATAACCAATCAGATGGCAGGAAACTTTTTCCTAGCTAAAAGGGCACCGCTGGGAGTCAATGGAAATGCGCTACATTAAAAAAAAATTAGTATAGATCCCCGTTTCTGGTACTCTCAAATTTCCTCTGTTCGTTGTCCTTTTTTTTTTTTTTTTTTTTTTTTTTTTTACATTGGGTCACTATTCTAAGTAACTTTTTTTTTAATTGTTTTCAGATTTGTTTATTGGTATATATTGCTTCATCTTTTCTTCTCTTAATATTTTTTTTAAGGAAACTGATTTATGGTAAATTTAATTTTTCAAGGATTATTTTATTCTTTGGGATTCTTTTTCTATTATGAGAGTTATGTGCGCTAAAGTTCCTTGCTGTAATTAGCAATTTGCTGGTATTGACACTTCTCTCTTAAGCATGTGTGCGCATAGTACTAATCATAATGATAATTATTGTAATAGTAAAACTGACAATGATATTAATTATAACAATAATGACATGTCCCAAATTAGAAGCCATTCACCTTTTAGAAAAAGATGTAAAATCCCAAATCTCCAAATGATAATTACTTTAATTGCCAATTAATTAAACAGCAAACGTGAAACACTTGTGAGTGCCTAAAAAGAAAACCAAAGTCCTTCTCTTCATTTTCATGAATCTTAAGTTGTCACGCTGAGCTTCCTTGAACACGTTTTGCCACGTTTCCGCGTAGTAATTCATTTTTTAATTAGGAACTTGGTTCAGTAAGGGTATTCATGAGTTTTTTATGAGATTTGTTGACAAACTGGTCTTTTATAGATCCTGCTTTGGACAAAATTAGACCTTTGATCTCGTTTGGTAGGTCGTGGGTCTCTCCTGGCCAGCTTTACCAGTTTCTTAAGTTATAGAGAAGTCCCAGTATTTTAGGTAAGAAACTAGAAAAGCACTCTGAGAGTGCAGACCTCTGCCACGGCAGCTTATTTCTCGAAACCAGCTTGCCTAAGGGTTAATTCGGTCAACCTTTTTTCTCGACCTTGACCTTGACCTTTGACGTAGGAATTTCAAAATTGAATCATTTCCACGTCTCAGCACAATGATTAATCCCTGAAAGTTTCACTATTCTATGAGTTAAATTGTGGCCAGGAAGATGTTCACAAACAAGCAAACAGACAAACAGGGGCAAAATTATAACCTCCTCCTCAACTTCGTTGGCGGAGGTAAAGAGGGGTGGGAAAAGTAATGATGTCCCGTTGGTAAAAGTTACGCACACACACACGCACACACATACACACACAAATATATATATATATATATATATATAGTATATACACACATATATACATATATATACACATATATATATACATACATATATATATATATATATATATTTATTTATATATATATGTATATATAAATACATGCATTTAAATATATAGAATGTTTATATATATATATATATATATATGATGTGTATGAATTTATATAATAAATCTTACGATGTATATTTCCAATATTACCCTAATTGATTGCCTTTAATGTGACATTTTACGGTAGTAAACGTAATAATGAAATTTGTAATTTTATGAAGTTTTTCCCATATGTTAACCATGTTGTTGACATCCTTCTGCCATTGGAGCAGTTTTAATTGATACTGATTAAATTTTTCGCGTAAATATTTACATTTCCGAATTATAAAAAATATTTACTAAAAGGTTATTCAAGGAACAGTTAATTGCAAAAGCTTCTTTATTATTCCGACAACGTAGCAACTTGAAAATAAGGATTCAGAGATATTTTTTTGTCAACAATACTTACACTGGTGAAATATTTTCATTATTATTATTATTATTATTATTATTATTATTATTATTATTATTATTATTATTGTTATTAGCTAAGCTACAACCATAGTTGGAAAAGCAGGATACTATAAGCCCAAGGGCTCCACCAACGAAAAATAGCCCATTGAGGAAAGGAAATAAGATAAACAAACTATATGAGAAGTAATAAACAATTAAAATAAAACATTTTAAGAACAGTAAAAGCATTAAAACAGATATTTCATATATAAACTATAAAAAGGTCTCCATGGTAGCCTGCTAAACATAAAAACATTTGCTGCAAGTTTGAACTTTTGATGTTCTACAGATCCAACTACCCTATTAGGAAGAAAAACTGATAGAGTACTGTGTAGTATTGAGCCTTATAGTGAAGGCATAGCTATTAGAATTGACTGCATACATAGTATTACGAACGGAAAACTTTCTGAAGTATCTTCAGCATATCCTCTTTTTCTTACAAATATGCGATAGGACTTAATAGAAGTGTTTTAAAGTTAGCTGGTTTTTTAGGCACCCCAAGGTCACACTTCATATTACAGTTCTTACTCATGAGAGAGTTTTTAATGAGTTGCTAGAAAGAAGACTAACTGCACGAACTAAAATTAGTTGAAAACAATGGCGTAATTACAGTGGACATACTGTCACAGCGGGCAAAAATTCCCGTTTAGTCAGCTTTTTGTGGTTCTTTGGATTTCATCCTTAAAGAATTCGAACATTTGTTTATATATATATATATATATATATACACTGTATATATATATGTACATATATGTATATTTGAGTATGTATATACATGTATATATGCGTATGTATGCATATATATATATATATATATATGAGAGTGAAATGTGTTTATAACTGATTAGAGAAGACTTTAAATTCATTGAACTTTTCACAAGTAATTAACTTCGTTTCAAGGATATTTCTTTGAACATAGATTATCGATCAGTTTTTAGCCAATGGATAGCCAAAGCTTATTGCATTTATTTTGGAATCAGCGTATGCCTTTAGATGTTTAGCTCGATTAAAGTAAACTGTATCTTAAACATGTGATGTGTATTTATTCACTTTTGTTTGCTTACATACGTATCTATTTATAGATTCTCTCTCTCTCTCTCTCTCTCTCTCTCTCTCTCTATATATATATATATATATATATTTATATATATTATATGTATATGTATATATATATACATATATATATATACATATATATATATATATATATATATCTTGCATAGAAGGCCTCTATTGAAATAGCTAGGATAGTTTAATGTTTATTGATAACATATTGATGGCCATAAACATAAAGTATTCCTATTTGATTACCGCATTCTAATACGTTGTTCTTGAAAATGGTAGATCGTTAGCTTAACCTAGGAAGATGGATTTTTCCATATTTGGGAAAATACTATTGATTTTCAAGTTAATTCGGTCAATAGATTATTCAATATATCACTGTGTTCCTATTAGTCTACAGTCCATAGAGAATTTTTACCTAAATTTGTGTTTGTATTTTCATACACAGGCAGATAGATATTGGGTGAGTTCTGTTCATTCTTAAAGAATTATTATAACAGCATTCATAAGGATATCCAAGATTGTCTAGTGATAAAAACTACCGTGTGTAAACATGTGAATGATATCAAATTAAGCAATTGTGGTGTAAAAACTGAATCATTCTTTTGATATCCAAGATTATTCATAGTTATAAAAACGACCGTCTGTTAAAATGTGAATGATATCAGATTAAGCAAATCTTTGGTAATTGAAAATATCTCTATCTTTCATTATATTGTTTCGTTGAATTTGCTCATTCTTGGCGGAAGTAGAAATAGATTGCTCGCTATAAACAGCTCACGAAAGAAATTGTCGTTCGTTCTGTTTATACAAGTGAACTGTGTATTCGTCCCCAAGATGGAAACGTACCATTTGCTTCGAAATACGTCCTTTAGTTGGACTTTATCTGGATTTTGCAGATGTGGATATCGCTGCCAAAATAATGTAGACATTCCCGCACAGCTTGAGATTTGTATACGCAGTAACTTGGGGGTTCATAATTTTATTTCATATTTGCGATCCTATACTCAATTTTTTTAATGAGGCGCATTTGCACTGACTCGCAGCGGTGCCCTTTTAGCTCTGAAAATTCCCTGCTAGCTAATTGGTTAGAATTATCTTGTCCAACCAATCAGCGATCAGGAGACTTTTCCGAGCTAAAAGGGCACTCCTGCTAGTCGGTGCAAATCTGCCTCGCTATTAAGAATTGACTATAGTTTTAATGCTAAGTGATATCTAACTCTGACATAGTTTTGATTTTTCAAAGATGAAGTCTGAGTAAAGGAGTGTCGTGGAATGTAACTTTTTTCAAATATCGAAGGATTAATTCGCGTACTCAGATTTTCAAGGGCGTATATAATATGTTTATTTGTTCGACATTTTCTACACTATATAGAGTTTATATGTATTGACATGATCACGCCTGTGGTTGTAGATTTCATATGTATGGATATATATATATTTTTTCGATATGTATGTATATGTACAGTATATTATTATTATTATTATTATTATTATTATTACTTGCTAAGCTACAACTCTAGTTGGAAAAGCCAGATGCCATAAGCCCAGGGGCCCCAACAAGGAAAATAGCCGCGCGAGGAAAGGAAACAAGGAAAAATAAAATATTTCAAGAACAGTAACATTAAAATAGATATTTCCTACATAAACTATAAAATAACAAAACAAGAGGAAGAGAAATTGAATAGTGTAGTGTGCAAGAGAACTATACCCCATGACAGTGGAAGACCATGGTACAGAGGCTATGGCACTCCTCAAGACTAGAGAACAATGGCTTGATTTTGGAGTGTCCATCTCCTAGAAGAGCTGCTTACCATAGCTAACGAGTATCTTCTACCCTTACCAAAGGGAAAGTTGCCATTGAAAAATTACAGTGCACTGACCCCTTGGGGTGAAGAAGAATTGTTTGGTAATCTCAGTGTTATCAGGTGTATGAAGACAGAGGAGAATCTGTAAAGAATAGGCCAGACTCTTCAGTGTATGTGTAGGCAACGGGAAAGTGAACCGTAACCAGAGAGAACGATCAAATGTACAGTAGTACTGGCTGGCCAGTCATAGGACCCCATAACCCTCTAGCGGTAGTATCTCAACGGGTGGCTGGTGCCCTGGCCAACCTACTACCTATGTTTTTGTGCAGTTAGATATAAAGGAAAAGTTTGAACTCAGATGATTTAAGGTGAGTTTCTAAAACAAGCCAAGGAGCTGATAAATCACACAATCCTAGATGGTTAAATTGTTTTTGAATATGTGTACTTACATAGGGTTGTGTACGATTATATGTACATTTTTCATAGTGGTTATTATGCGTGTATTTCTCTCTCTCTCTCTCTCTCTCTCTCTCTCTCTCTCTCTCTCAAAAATTAATCGTCTTGAAAACTATAAACAAGTTGAAAACACCCCATTTCATCGTTGTCTGAAAACGTTAAGAGTCCTCGATTTTAAATGTGAATTGAATTTGAATTATTCGACATCTCATTTTGACCTTAGGTCAGGTTCAACTGCATGAAGGAACTAAATTCATTCTTAATCAGACAACAATGTAAGAAAATTAATCTTCTTGAAAATTACAAGTTGAAAACACCCTATTTCACAGTCCTCGATTTTTTAATTTAAATTTGAATTCGAATTATTCAACGTCTTATTTTGACCTCAGGTCAACTTCAACTGATTTGAAACACAGTTGAATTCAGTTTTAGTCAGACAACAATATTAGATTGTGACTTTGGCTTGAAGTGTCTCGCGAAATGCTCTTTTCACCAAGTAGGCCTCTTTTCTCAAAAGTAAATGTTTGTTCGCCATGTTCTATTTACTTTCCAGTCCCGTTAAGAAGGGAAGAAGCAGTCAGATGTAAGCTGCTTTGTCCTCGCTCCAGTAATTACTGGGTGTCACTAAGCTGGCTCGTCATATGAATGAGTCTTCAGTCTGTTTTGAGATGGCCATTGAGGTGGTTTCTTTGAGAGCTCTCTCTCTCTCTCTCTCTCTCTCTCTCATATATATATATATATATATATATGTATATATATATATATATATATGTATGTATATAACTCGTTGTTTATTTAAAGGGTAATTCTTCACCTTGCTTACGGCTCTCTGATTTAGCAACAAAACTTGCAGCTATGGACATAATATATTTTCATATAAAAACAATCTAAAGTTAGCAATTGCCCTGAAAATAATATATATATATGTATATATATATATATATATATATATATTATTCTCGGCAATTACTAACTAACTCGTTATTATACTCATGATTACTTATAGCTTGAATATGTTAATTTGTAATACGAAGTCTACCGAACTTTACCATTTCCTGAGAGATGAAATTTTATTCTAGAATTAGGACTTATTTTTCTCCTAAAAGGGGGTGGGGACAGTTTAATCCATCAAATGTTCTCATCAGGTGAAAATAGAAATCCATCGCCTTAAAATAAAACTCGCCCAATCAATTGGATTGCGTTGTCTTGTTAACATGCGAAGCTTAGAAGGTCGGAAACCCTTGTTTTTCCCAAGGGACATTGTGTAATTTCTACCCAACACTGCCTGTAATAAGGGAAAAATAAAGCTTGGCTAATACAAGTTCGGTACATTACAATGCCGTAGAAAAAATGGTGAAGTAGGGAAAGATTGTTATGTATATTTCTTTTTATTGTGATTTGTGTTGAAGAATAATTATCATCCAATTTCATGAGGTAAGAACTTTGTATTATAATGCCTAAGAATATTAAGTTTGGGTTATTTCATCGCTGTAAATATAAAAAATATTTATTTGATTCGATTTACTATATAATGAAAAGTATACGTTATAGCTCAAATCACCCAAAACCAGAGAAGGTTCACTTTCCACACTGTCCTGTGTTTATTCGAGATATTCCAATGCTGGAAGTTTCGGTGGTGTTTTGGTGAACGTTGACGCTTCCTTTCTAATATTCATGAATATGGAGACTGTCACAGAGGGCTTTGTGTTGCAAGAGGAAACGGCCTCTGAGGACCGAATACCGTAGCACAGATTAGGAGGATATAAGGGATACTGCGTGTGTAGTCGCAGGATATCAGGACTTCTAGATGGAAATATATACTTTGCGCCGTTCAATTTGAAGGATATTGGCTTATGGATAGGACCCTACAGGATTTTCAGGGGTTCTTCCATATTCATTTTGGGTCATAAATTAAAATTGATAATTTCTTTGATCAAATTGTAGATTTTTATGTTATTGGCTGTTTTAACTCTAAGAATAATAATTTAAATGTTACTTATTTCCCAATTTTAATTAAATTTGACGAGTTGCTATGATCGAATTGTAGATTTTCATATTGTTAGTTGATTGAAAGATAAAAAGATATTAAAATTTTACTTATTTCCCAACGCCACATAATTTGGATAATAGATTATATATAGTACATACACATGAAATTTGGGGCAAAATATGCGCGAAAACGTCTAATATTTTAATTTCTATTTTATTTATTTATTTATTTTTTTTTTTTTTATTTTATTCAGTACTCACCTTTAATTACATGAGCCGACCGTCATAACATGTACAGGGCTTTAAAATTGGGTTTCACGTGATGGAAATTCAAATATGACTATTTCTTGAGAGGACAAGTGCTGGCAGTACACCTCACACAATGAATTATATGCGTTACTGAAGGGTCTTAACAGAGTTCCCTTGGGTCCTAGCTGCACCCACTTTTTGACTGTTTTACTATACCTCTATTACTTCTTCCTTTCTTATATCTTGATCTCCAAACTAATATAAATTTAATATCTTATCACTGAATAACCTTCCCTGTCCCAGATTTGGCTATTTGGCCCAAATTTTATTATACAAGTCTTTGTTTACTGTTAAAGATTTGTCATAAAAACGGTAAAAATCCGGGAATAAATGTTTGCCAGGGATTTACCGTTTTAAAAACGGATATTTTGATATAAAGGAGTGATATTACGGTTACCAACCGGTAAAAGATAATAACTAGGTAGGGTGAAAATTACGGTCGCCTGTATTTTACTGAAATATGGCTGAGAAGAGTTTATTTTTACGGAGTATTTCAGGTTAAAATTACGTTTTTTTAACAGTGTACTTAAATGTTTATTAGCTTTTATTTGCATATACTGACATATTTCTCTGTTAATGTATTTCCTACACCATTCATCATTAAATCCAATTCGATTTCTTCCTATTTTCCTTTGTCTTTCAGTTTTCCTTCAGTAGTAGGCTCGAAAAGTGCTCTTAAATTTCCAGGTTAGAAAACGAGCTTTTAGACTTTATTTCCCATCCCGGGGATTGTTGGTTTGTTAACCGAAATCCTGGACTATGACATATTGCTTGAAGGTATCCTGCCGGCAATGGTCATGCCAGATGGCATTTCAGATTCCTGCGTGATGATGCATTACTTGCCCTCCATCCATCAAGTCCTGCAGAACAGGAACACGCAGTGTACACGTGGAATGGAAGTAATACCAAGATATTACAAAAAAGAAATATGTAGATTAATGCATATTCTGAAACCTGTTTTTCAGATTTATCCAAGTTATAATTTTATATTCCACTTTTCATGAATGTCAGGACATTTGGCAAAATAATGGAAGCAGGTTTTCAATTTCCCTACCATAAATTATAGTAACCCGTTTGCTCAGTGCCACCTCATTGATTCCCCCCCCCCTCAAAGGAATTTAGAAATATTGAAATCACAACGACCCAAATTTAAAGGTTTAAAGTTCAGTCATGAAGAGCAGAGGTAAGGGATATTGACATTGTCTTAGAAAGACAGTGCGCTAGACATTGACCATATATACAGTACATATGATCAGTGCCCAAGGCCTCTCTTTATCCAATTGCTGGACCAGGAAGGGCCAGGCAATGGGTTCTGATGACTGAGAGGGTACACCTATAGTCTCTCCCTACCCCCATCCTTAGCTCACAAAGATGATGAGGTTGCAAACACTATGGGACTAACGAATTTGAGCGGGACTTTAACACCAATAGGCCACAACAACCCGGATTCTATGTCATTAGATCAGAATAGCCGTAAACATCGTCCTGAACGACTATTTTCATGTTGGGGCCCCTGGGGTTTATAGCATCTTGCTTTTCCAACTAGGCTTGTAGCTTAATAATAATAATAATAATAATACTAATAATAATAATAATAATAATAATAACCACATGCAAAATCTCCCCATCTATTTATGTGTTGAACTACTTTTGTTGACATTAAACAAAGAGAATTCAATGCGGATATGGTTTGAAATTAATCAACACAATATGAAATTGTAATTATTTCATGTTTTTATCAATTTATATCAATTACGTACCTTTATAGGATTATCAAAATTATTTAGTAAGTTTTCATAAGCTTAAATTGGAATGGAGAAAACCTATTATTAAATGAAAAAACTTTACATAGAGAAAAATGATTCATACATATCTAAAATTTAGTTTTTTATTTTCTGTTGTGGCATTTTAATATGTTGGCTTTTAATTGAAAGCTTTGTTTTTAGTTTAATCCTCTTGGTATTATTATTATTATTATTATTATTATTATTATTATTATTATTATATTATTATTATTATTATTATTATTATTATTAATTGCTAAGCTACAACCCTTGTTGGAAAAGCAGGATGCTATAAGGCCCAGGGGCTCCAACAGGGAAATAGCCCAGTGAGGAAAGGAAAAAAGGAAAAATAAAATATTTCAAGAAGAGTAACATCAAAATAAATATCGCCTATGTAAACTATATAAACTTTAACAAAACAAGAGGAAGAGAAATTAAATAGAATAGTGTGCCCATGTGTACCCTCAAGCAGAGAACTCTAACCCAAGACAGTGGAAAACCATGGTACAGAGGCTATGACACTACCCAACTAATACAATCACTAGCTTAATAAATATTCAACTCACAGCTAATTATCCTTCTGAATATTCTCCACACCGCTTACATCCACGTCTCAGGACTTAAAGGATGAACAGGTCAGTAACTGGTGTTGATTTTATTTAGAGCCACCCTCTGATGGAACAGCATCATGACGAAAAAAGGAAAAAAAAAAAGTTTGTATGTGCATGCATATGATAAATGTTCATTTGCTTCCTATAACAATTTGAAATTGTAAACATTGCACTTGAATATCACGCAAACTGCAGAGAGGACATCCAACTTTGGAAATATCTCAGAACGAAACGGCTTTGGATTTACTCTGCTGTAAATAGGACCATCCATAAACAGCGACATATTCATCTCAGTAACTTTTCTAACATCCCAAAATACTGCATTCGCTCCCTCTTAGAGCCCAGCTGACAAGAGTAATGGTTGGGTAAACACACACCGCTGCAAGATGTTCAGTTTTTAATTCTCTCTCTCTCTCTCTCTCTCTCTCTCTTCTCTCTCTCTCTCTCTCTCTCCTCTCTCTCTCTCTCTCTCTCTCTCAAGGAAAATGTATCGGTTGTGCTCTGTCTTGGAACCGATTTGATTTTATGAAGTTTGGCTGTACTTGCATTTTTTCTATCTCGTTTTTTTTTTCTTCTTCTTTGCGATTTACAAATGCCTTTAAGACGTTTTGTCAATTGGATATTTTTCACATTTCAAAAAATGCAATTGGTAAACATGTGTGGTTATGGTATGAATTCTTCATTTAATAACTTTGTATTTTGAACATTAGTCTTTATAAGCTCAAAACTTTCGTAACAATTGACATTATAAGAAATGTTGATTGTTTTATTACGTAAAGGGTAACTTATAGTCAACCTTTGTAGCAAAATATAATTGATAACAACATATGTCTTACATAGAAATTTTGTATATAGGCTGCTGCCATTCCTCTTATTAGAAAGTGTTGATGTTTGTATTCCATTTTTAAACCGTAGAGCTGCTTCAGTCTGACTTTCCAGTATCCAAATATAGTTAAGAATATCGAGTAGAACCTATATTTAACTTTATTTTGCTCCTCTTAGTACCCCATAGCCAAAGGAAAACTTATATTACTCCCAATTATTGATCTCATTCAGATTAACTTTTTTTTTTTCGAAGAAATTCACTATTTAACCTGTAGTTATTGTGTATGAAATTCTGTGTAAAAGTAGCCAAAGGGAAAACTTATATTACTCCCAATTATTGATCTCATTCAGATTAACTTTTTTTTTTTTCGAAGAAATTCACTATTTAACCTGTAGTTATTGTGTATGAAATTCTGTGTAAAAGTAGCCAAAGGAAAATAGATATATTTCTCCCAATTTATCTCATTCAAATTAACTTTTTGTTTTCGAAGAAATTAATTATTTAACCCCTAGTTATTGTGTATGAAAACCCATATAAATGTAACAAAAAAGTGTATATTTCTCCCAATTTATCTCATTTAAATCTACTCTTGTTTCCGAAGAAATTCGCTATTTAACCTTTAGTTATTGTGCGTGAAATCCTATGCCAAATAAAAAAGGTTACATACGCCCTTTAACAAAACAGCATCTGCTATAAATTTCGTAAAATGTTTTTCCATGCCCTTAACAAATTTCAAGGGCAAGAATACTAGATCCCATCCAGAAATCTTTATCTGTTTTCGTCCTATCGCGAAAATGGACCCTTTGAATCTTGTCTCACTTTGACGCCGTTCTTCTTCCTCTTCTTCTGCAGAAGAAGAAATCGTTGAACCGAGTTATATTTCCCTTTTGTAACTGAGCCGTTTTGATTTATTGTTTGATATTTGGTGCGAATTTCGCTTTCTGGTGCTAACAAAGCAAGAGTAAGGAAGGTAGCCATCGCCAGCGTCCTTTGCAACATTTCTCCCTTGCGAATAAACCTCCTCTCTGCTTTCAAAGCAATTTTTCCTATTATTTTTTTTTTCTTTGCTTCCTCTCCGCCATCCTGTCGACCCCAGTGAAAGCCTTTGAAATATAGTATTAAACGGCAGTTAACTATGAGGAAATTACTGTTAAAACTGTAACTAAATTTTATTGCATTTATATAAAAAGTTTCATTTTTATTTTCTTTAAGCTTTTTATTAAAACAACAGACTTTGCGACAGTCATTTTATAAACACTTTCTTGCACTGGGAAAACAGCAAAAAAATATATAGGTGTCTTAAATCTATAACCTACTGTAATTCTGAGTAATTGACCAAATCAATTGTGCTCATCGAGCTCAAAATTGTGCATTCCTCCCTCTTATTTTTGTTGTTGTTGTTTCCAAACACCCTAATAGAACGCGCATGTATAGAGCCCCGTAAGTCAACAACACGAAGGCCATTGAAGTTCTTGGTATGGTCTATAGATTGACGTCTAACAAGAGGGAGAGTGCGTGGATGGGACAGGAGAGAAGCCAAAGGGGAGGAAGGACACTGAGCGTGCCAGTGGCAGGAGAAAGGGGAAGGAAGGTGACTTGGGCTCTCCCTTGGTCATTAGGGTTAGGCTAGAGGGGGGATGGAGCCTTTGACCTGGGGAAAAGGTGATGAGGGGGACGTGGGGAAAGTGGTCTTTCGCAGGAAGATACTGGCGTTGAGTTGTCAGTGAAATTGGAACTTGTCCGGGAGAGTAGGGGACCGGTGGAAAACTCTGATAAAGGGAGACGCCCCGGCACTGCACTGGCCAGATCAGGTCACCCCGCCGGGAATGAATTGAGATTTGCGAATGCATTTTCCAAATGGATTCATTACTGTGACATGTCCTCGGAAGGGGAACATTTGCTGCGGATATGATGTTCGTTTTGAGGTAGGGCAAATATATTCATGGGGAAAAGTGGTCGCTTAATGACCTGGTTATTGATTTAGTGTGCGGTATCATAGATTTTTTTTTTTCAGTGAATTGTCAGGATGTCGAAGGGAAAGGGGAAATATATTTTGGTGTTTGTTGTCTTACTTATTTTATTGAGCTTTTGTTTATTCTTTGATAATGATTAGAATTTCACTCTGGATTTTTTTTTTTTAGGTTTTTTGTCTTTATTTTATAAAAATACGAAATGCGTGTATTTGTGTATGTATATATATATATATATATATATATATATATATATATATGTATATATATATTATATATATATATATATATATATATATATACATGTATATATATATATATATATATATATATATATATATATATATATATATATTTATATGTATATATATATATGTGTATACATATGTATGTGTATGTGTGTGATAATTTTGAACATTTTTAGTATTTTTTACATATATATTCATATCGGGATTCTATGTACCTCAGGATCAGAGACCCAAGGGGAAATCAACTTTATGGTAATAGCTTCTGGTTGGCAGGGGAATCGAACCCGGGCCAAAGACCCTCAGTTTCTTGGGTCTTTGATCCCTAGGTAGAGAGAATCTCCAGACATGACTGAGGATGTCTTAGCCTTTTGTCCTGCAATAGACTAGAAACTGCTGTATTTGTGGAATTGCTTATATGTATATAAATATATATATATATATATATATATATATATATATATATATATATATGTATAATGTATATAAATACATATACATATATATATATATATATACATATACATATATGTATGCACATATACATATATGCATGCATATATATATGTATATATACATATATATATATATATATATATATATATATATATATATTTATATACATATACATATATGTATGTATATATACATATATATATATATATATATATATATATATATATATATATATATATATATATGTATATATACATATATATATGTATATATACTTATATATATATATATATATATATATATATATATATATGCAACGTTTTAGCAATTAAAGGATAAGGGTGTCAGTGGCCGTCGGTTCTGGAATCATCGTCAGTTGGGGGGAACGGCTTCATATCCATTAATATATTTTTAAAGGATGTTTTATCTTTATATAGGAAATGGTATATATAAATTTCAATAATTTTTCTTTTGTTATTAATTTTAGTTCATTAGGAGTTCCGTTCTCACTTCGTGTAATTATTAGGCAACTGCATTGCTTGCTTCCTTCCTGGAACTACTAACCAACCGAAAGCAAGCCACATGCAGTCACTATCACAATTACAATCAGGAAGGTGGAAATGCGGTGAAGAGCACCGCGTCCTCACTTGAAGATTAGATTGCGTTCTCTCTCTCTCTCTCTCTCTCTCTCTCTCTCTCTCTCTCTCTCTCTCTCTCTCCTCTCTCTCTCCTCTCTCCTCTCTCTCTCCTCTCTTTCTCTCTCTGTATTTCAGGTTAAATATATTAGTATATATATTATCTAAAAGGTAAAGTTATCTCCCTATATATATATATTTATATATATATATATATATATATATACTGTATATATATATATATATATATATATATATATATATATATATATATATATATATATATAAATATATGTATATACGTACTGTACATATAGGTGCATTTCCTCTTAAAAAGTATGTGATTTAAAAACCCATAAAGCATGACTAGTTTTTCTTGGATATTTCAGTTATTCTTATTGCTATGTCATAATTTATTTCTATTTTGAGATTTGTGAATTCCTTAATTTTATGTCAGTCTGTGATTATTAGAGCAGAAAAACTGATGTTTACAGTTTTGAATAAATTTTTTATTGATTATGAATAGATTGGTAGAATAAAATCATATAGAATGAATAGATTGGTAGAATAAAATCATATAGAATGAATAGATTGGTAGAAATAAATCATATAGAATTAAGAGATTATTTGAGATTTCTGATTTTTATTGTTGAAGGTTAGGTTATAAACAAAAAATAGAATCGGTGTTTTCGTACAGAATTCCTCGTCAGGGTATTATTCTTATCAATACATTTTGAATAATCCTAGCCATTGATATGCTGTTGGTGACGCATTCCGTGCGTGTTGTGCAGCCTTATGTGACGGGCCAAGAGAAGCAACTGAGTAAATTTATTAAGACATCGAATATATATACACACTAGGTCCCGGGTAAGGTCATAAAATGCAGACATGCTATTTCTTGTCAAACCGGCAACCGGTTCTTTTAACAGTTAACAATGGACTATACAGACAGGTTAAAAACAAGTTACTGTCAGTGCGAGGGGAGAGCGAAGATACAGATAATAATATATACAAAAAAGAGAAATGTTACTATGTACGCTCGTGTGACACACGGGTGGTACACTTGGCGTGTGTCTGTGTGTAAAGAAATGAGACCCAATCAGCTGATCCCTTTTCCTTGTTAATATTTAAAATGAAGTGTTGAACTGTTTTTCTGGGGCTGCTGCCTTCATTTATGAGACTTTAATGTAATACAGGCTATGTCAATGGATTTTAACTGGATGCAAATCAACAATTAATTATACTGTAAAATATTGGTAAAAGGATGAAGTGTGGGGACAGAGGTAGATGGAGAACGCTGGCCAGAAACATCGACCCACATAGAAGTGGGAAAAGAGGCAGACAAAGCAGAAGAAGATGGGTAAAAGGATATTCTATGAACATTGATCTATTTATGAGAAGCTGCGCAAAATGACCCCCATATTTTAAAGGCAATTTTTTTTTCTTAGAAATATCTCTGCTATTCTGGTTGATGATTAATATTTAAACCTGATATGAGGCATGGTATTTCCATGACCAAGAGCAGAGAATATTGCTAGTCACATTATTTGATCTTAAATTTTATTATGTTAACTACAGAACTTGTTACCTATATAACCTCTAAATTTAGCTAAGAAACCGAATCTCCATCAATTATCTTTTAATATTTTCTCTTTTTCCGCAACTCCATAAATCCTTCGTTAGAATGAGCAAGCATCTTTGACAAAGTTTACGCTAAAAACTTTCACTTTTCTTTAATAACTTTTTCTTTTTTAAATGATTAAGAGGTTCTCTAAGTCATTTAATTACATATGTCACTTTGACCAAAAGTTTTCGAACTATGACTTGCTCATTAATCATCGCGGAATTAATTATCGGCTCCTCCAAAGTTTGTATCAGGGCAAGACGAAAGAAAAGGGAATGATGGTTTTATTTTTCATGGAGGAGAGAGAGAGAGAGAGAGAGAGGAGAGAGGAGAGAGAGAGAGAGAGAGAGAGGGAGAGAGAGAGAGAGAGAGAGAGAGAGAGAGAGAGAGTACTTAATTTATTTTCTCTATTTAACGCTATTCCTCTCTATTAGTTCATTTTTAAAGAGAGAGAGAGAGAGAGAGAGGAGAGAGAGAGAGAGAGAGAGAGAGGAGGAGAGAGAGAGAGAGAGAGAGAGAGAGAGAGACTGGTCGATGTATTCTTTTTTAACTCCATTCCTCTCCTCATTAGCAAATTTTTAAATATTTGGCCATATTTCATCTCATAGCTCATCATGATGCTATGATTTAACTTTATATTGTATTGAATGGTATTTTTGTTATCTTACCGATAGCCTTTTGTACTTCCTGTGTTTAGAAATTAATTTTATATGAACACAATTGGGAGTTGGTTTTAAGGTTTTTTTTTTTATTTAACTTTTTTAACTTTTTTAACTTTGCCGAAAAAACGTGCTTTGAGGGGGCAAGAGGAATCCTTGCTGGTTCTCATTCGAGATTCACTTGGAAGTCCGCAATGGTTAAAACTTCTATTCCCCTTCTCCGGGACCACTACAATAAGAAGAAATCGAATTTATCCAGGACTGAAGAGGTTCCGGGTTTAGGAGACAACGTCTGTTTTGCGGGTCCTCTGCTGAGCTTCGGACTCCTGCCACGGTCGTCGTGGGTGCTTTCATCCTTTCCCATCCATTCCATCAAAATCCTTTTATAACCTTACCTCTTACACGTATATAACCTATCACATTCACATCCTTACCTTCTTTACGGGATACCAACGCAAGAGCCCGTGTCCTGCTATATGCAGGACAATCTAATATCTACCTACCTAAGAAGGGCAGGGACGGAGAAAGGGAAATTTTGGATATTGTTCACGCTTTTTCTAAGATGATCTTTATAATGCGATAGTTATTTGGGTTTTCTTTGATTAATTTTTTTTTTCTTAGTTTAAAAGTTCTTTTTTAATTATTGTTAAGCGGCATTTTGTATGTTTAATGAATGCTTAAAGTGGATTTGTTTAATGCTTCGTAGGTGAGTTATTGTTGTTGTTGTTGTTATTGTTGTATTGTATTTGTAATATCCTCAAAATACCCGTTCTAAAAATGCCATTGAATATTGATATTGTACCGCACGTGTTTCATACATGCTCATGTAATGCCATTGTTTTTTTATCTCTCGTTCTCTCTAGTACTGATAATAGAAAAACCAATTTAAGCTAGCCATTGCACATTGTTTGAAGTTTTGTGACATTGTTGCCCTCAACTGTTTGTATATAAGATCGTTATCTGTTAAATAGACTTCACTCGCATTCATCTTGCCTCTCTGTTAGCACCTAACAGCTCTTCTTGCCATGTTCTATATCATTCGATACAAATGAAATGTAGGCGATTGATTAA
>NC_090768.1:33722506-33727506 GCF_036898095.1 Palaemon carinicauda | reverse complement strand
ATCCTTGCCCTTAACTAGAATCTCCATTTCAGTTATACATACTTTTTTATGCATGTAAAATTACAGTATTATCATATTTATAACTTTTGAATAATCCATGTCACAATGATTATATAGTCGTTGGATTGAGCTCTTTAGATTCCTCTTTCATAGTCGTCAACGTGAAGTAAATTGAGCCATTCTCGTATATTGTCATGGAATCGGTAACCCTTCTTTGGACAGTCAATTATCATCCCTTTTAGTTTTAAGATGGAATTGAAGAGATTCTGACGAAGAACAACAATGCCAACAATTGAACAGCTGAGAAGAGAGGGGATTTTTGAAAACAGAATTGAGTGGAGAAGACAACTGATTCCACTGACAGGCTGAAAGCTTCTAAAAGTAAGAAATAACTTTCTTCTAGAGCTCTAGTAATGAATTATATGCATATCATCCTAGTGGATTTCATATATGGAATTAGAGTTTCGAACCGTCCTTTTGTTTTGAAAAATCGTATAACGAGTAAATCTCTCCTTACCGATTGTTAGAATTTCCATTTCAGCATCTTACCAATTATGCTAATTATGTTAACTGTGGTTTAAATATCATGGTCACACATATATATTTTAATATGCTGCGTTATATAAAAAATACCTTTGATCTTTGCCTCTCCGCACATTCTTTATTCTTCTACAAGGCTTCCATTTCTTTAATTCTGCCACCCATATTTCTTGCTGATCGTAAGAATTTTTCCTTTATAATCTTAACCATTATATTATCTTAGCTCCGGTTTAGATATCATAGTTACAAATATAAATTTTAATATGCTGCATTAGATAAAAAACTTAATTTTTGACTTGTGTCTATCTGCACGTTCTTTATTCTTCTACATGGCTTCCATTTCCTGAATTCTGCCACCCATATTTTCCAATTTAAGAGGTTACCCATCTGAACAAAAGAAGCTCTTAAAAGACCAACGAATTCGTTGCCTGTTTTCCTTCTTTTTTTTCGGTGGGGGATTTGCTGATGCAGCTTTTGTATTCACAGAATTATTTCAGTGGAAAACATTTCTATGATATTCAAAATCGGGGTTCGTTCCTTCCGTTTGTTTTTGTGCTGTCGGGTTTCATGTAGAGAAGATATTCAAAATATGTTATAAAAAAAGTTTTTTTTTTTTTCAATTCGTGACAGTTCTTCGCGAAAACAATACTCATGTTTATGATATATATTATTTTTTTATGCCCTGCGTCGATTAATATTTACCTATACTTTTTAATGGCGAATGAGAGCTGTTGTTTGTGACAAGGACGAGTTAAAAAATTCCTTTCTCTCTCTCTCTCTCTCTCTCTCTCTCTCTCTCTCTCTCTCTCTCTCTCTCTCTCTCTCTTGCATACACAAATGTTCTCATTACAAAGATATGATTGCTATTTCTCTCTCTCTCTCTCTCTCTCTCTCTCTCTCTCTCTCTCTCTCTCTCTTTCTCTCTCTCTCTCTCTCTCTCTCTTGCATACACAAATGTTCCCATTACAAAGATATGATTGCTTTCTCTCTCTCTCTCTCTCTCTCTCTCTCTCTCTCTCTCTCTCTCTCTCTCTCTCTCTCTCTCTCTCTCTCTCTCTCTCATGTTTTCATCACAAATATATAATTTCCATTTTTGGTTTTGAATAAGGCTTAACGCACTGTTTGTCAGTGAATAATCAAATGAAAAAGAAAGCCCCAAAAAGAAACGGCGAGGAAAATAATGGCAAAAAGATGAAAGAAAATTCGTGGCACTGGAACAGTTACATCAAATAAATAATTCCAAGCGCGAGGAACCTCTGGCGGGGTAATGGAAGTGAAAAGGCAAAAGGGTTCAGATAAAAAGGATCAAGCAGAGCGGAAGTGAGAGAAAAAAAAGAATTATTCCATTGTTGATGGGGAGCAAAGGAGGTAAATCACCTGTATGGTGGAGTAGTACTGGTGATGGTAATTTGCTTTGTCCAATGAGAGTTGAGAATCTCGATGCAGTGGTACTGTTAAACGAATTAATTACAATGTAAATACTATGTCGATGAGATCATGGTGAGGGGTAGATGGAGATGGTTTTGGTATGCTCTTTGCACTCTCCAAGAGAGATTAGTTCACCAAACTTTCAACTGTGCTCCACAAGGCATTAGGAGAGTTGGAAGACCCAGGCCTACATGGCTGAGGACTAGGAAGCGTGATGTAGATGAGGATGAATGGAGAAGTTTTGATTTCAAAGCTCAAGATGGTGACAACTGGCGAAATCTAACTGAGGCCCTTTGCGTCAATAGGCGTAGGAGGAGATGATGATGAATACTAGGTAGAGGAGAGGGCTTTTGAAAAATGATGGAATCACATGTAGAATAAGTAGATTTTAGTGTAATTATATTCGACAGGGAATGGAGAGTTGCGGCTAATGGTTTTAATTGACATTAGATAATATAATTAGTTGAGGATTTTATGTTCAGGTAATGCAGAAGAAATAAACTTTTGAAATCATTAATAAAACTATCTAGGGAGATTATGAAAAGTCCCCAATGTCTAGTTGCGATCTTCAGACCTAGTAATCGGGAACCGTGTGATCTACCACCTACATTGGCTAAATTCACCTTGCAAATGTGGCCGGTACCTACTGCTAAAGTATCCAGGAAAAAAGAAATTAAGTGACATCGTCCTTAGTATTATTGGATTTGTACATGGATTAAAAAGAATACTGCTCTGCTGTTGACAGGTGTACTGAAATATGTACTCAATAACTGCGCCTTTAACATGCATGTTTGAATCTGGATCTTTTATCTTGGCTGCACTTGCTCTTTTATCGATCCATATGATGAATGAGTAATTTTAATCTCTGGGTAATGGAAGCCACCGCACGAGACGGAGATGACTAATGGCGAGATAGCGCAGAGGTTTGCCAATAAGAAGAGTGCCAGTTTGTGATGATATAGTGGTTTTGTGATAAAAATTTAATGTCTTTGGAGCAATGACATGTTAAAGGTCACTCACGAACCGCAAAGGCAAAGGACTAGACACCATAGTGACTGACCGTATACACATACGATTTGCACCCAAGTCACACTCTCCATCAAGCTAGGACTTGGAAGATCCTGGCAATGTCTGCTGATGACTCAGCAGGTGAACCTAATGTTCCCTCAAAACCTTTATCCCTAGCTCACAGGGATGGTGAGGTTGCAGACTCTAAAAGCTATCGAGCCCGAGTGGGCTGGAAACCCCGTTCAACAGATTGCTATGCAGGAACGTTTCCACTAGGTTACGACAACAAGGTGCCCTGCTTTGTTACATCTGTCAGTCAGTTGGGGTGTGTTTTATATGAATACCACAATAATATACATATAAGTGCTATATATTACTCATGTAAATGCGGTATTTGTCAGAAGTTTATTTTCTCAACCTACTTTTCGAAGTTTGATAAGTAAAACAAACCAACTATGCGAACATTGATTAAAAAGACCACCAGTGAACCGAAACATTTCATACAGGATTCTTGTTAGATTTTTGTTTAATCTATCATAATCAAAATATCAAGAATCACGGTGACAATAACAATTATTACACCACTAGTAGTAACAATAATAATTTTTTTTAGTTCAATTGAGTGAAGGAGGGTGTAACTCAGAGTTATGGATGACTGTCGATGAAGTTACAGACAAGTGTGGGTTCATGTCGTCTAGCTGGGTAGACAGAATCATAAATAAAAGATTGTTGCAAAACTCCAGGATAGTTATTGTTTTTTTTTTTTCTTAATATTATTGGCGGAAGTAGTACAGTATTTATATATCTCTGAATAAGTGAATCGAAACACCTTTAATGTGATGTTAATAATAAACATGAAATTGAAAAATTGTGAATATCATTATACTGCTTTTAGAAAGGATCAATATAGAGAAGACAGCTAAAATTTATAAGTAAATTAGAAAAAAATATCCTACAAAATGAATGTAGCTGATGGAATCAATATTGGAAGAGGATCTCCTACTGAATAATAATAATGATAATAATAATCATAGCTACATTAAGAAGAAGGAAAGGAAGGGGGGGGGGGTCACCAAATTATTATTATTATTATTATTATTACTACTACTACTACTACTACTACTACTACTACTATTACTATTACTATTACTATTACTACTACTACTACTACTACTAGCTCAGCTACAACACTAGTTTGAAAAGCAAGATGCTTTAAGCCCAAGGGGTCCAACAGGACATAATAGCCCAGTGAGGGAAGGAAATAAGAAAATAAATAAACTACATGGAAAGTGATCAACGAATGAAATAAAATATTTTAAGAACAGTAACATTAAGATAGATTTTTCAAATATAAACTAAAAAAAAAAAAGATTTATATCTGCCTGTTTAAGATAAAAAACATTTACTGCAAATTTGAACTTTAGAAGAATTGCAAGTGGCAAAGTTTACAAAGAAACATGGCACAAACCTCATGACTAGAGTGTCCATCCTAGTTTTATGACAGTATATTTACTCAACAATTGCTTTATTGACTCGGCAATCAATTTAGGGAAAGATGTCATCATGTCAACGCCGAGTGGAGTTACATTACAACGTTGATTTAGTCGTAACTATGTGGCTGTATATTGCCATCAATTGGCATAGATCATTGCAAGGGTGATTGTCACGCTAGGTATCTGAAGCGGTATAGTCTCTCTCTCTCTCTCTCTCTCTCTCTCTCTCTCTCTCTCTCTCTCTCTCTCTCTCTCTCTCTCTCTCGTGTAATATGACAGTAATCCGATTAACTGATTCGTTTATGTTTGTGTTATTGGTATGGTTGATAATATATAAACATGATGCACAGATTTTTCGTTTAACAGTTTTACGAAATTGTATTATATTGACGTAAATTGAATTTTGTTGAAAGTTTTTGGCTAAGGACACCACAAAAGCTTTACTGATATTCATCCTATAGAAACTCATTTTACCATTTCAAAAATACATTTTCCTGTTTCAAAGAGATGGAGGATATATATAGAAAAATA
>NC_090768.1:33707506-33712506 GCF_036898095.1 Palaemon carinicauda | reverse complement strand
GGTATTTTTTCTACTTACTAACTACAGTGTGTTTTATGTTTTATTTTCTTTGATTATACGACGTGTATGGTGATAAAGGTTTGCGCATTCATGATATTCAATGAGAAAGATATCCAACTTATTAGTACTTATTAGTACTGTTAAATATTTCGTTTCCCCGTTCAAATATTAATGTTCACCCCATTAATGGCTTTCAACACGAAACAGCGAGACGGAACCCCCAGCAGAGATCGGGAAGGAAAGAAAGATTATTTTCTGCTGTAGAAATAATTTCATCTTGGCGGATAGGACGAATTAGAGTCTTATGGATAATAAGATGGTTTTGATGACAAGGTGGAAAATAGTAAATCCAGTCGTGCCATAGTTGCAAAGTACAGTTGGACACAGGAATGTTTGGTACACCTCGCTCTGAGGAATTGCACCCAGCTACACCCATACACTGCCATCTCTCCCTACACTATCTGTTTGGTTACTCGCTGCGAAGTAAGGATGTGACAAGGTACACTTCTTCGAAGCGAGGTGTGCCAGGAACTCATGTATCCAACTGTACCTCTGGTTCTAAAATTTGGAACCTTACGTATCTGAGACCAATTGAGAAACCCACATACAAAAATAATGAAAAAAATAAAAACAACAGCTCAATATTTTTATCCCATCAATACTATTGAAAACTAATATGGGAATATGAATAAATTCTAATCTCCCCTACATAGGATGATATCTGGGAATGAATCTGCTGACCAAGGTGTCTGTTTGGATAATCAAGTCTTGGGCAAGCAGAGGGGCTTGGTAACGGAGTCTCCAGTACAGACGCGAAATGTTCCTTTGAACCGGCAAGTTGCAAGGGGCCTTTACTGGAACTCCAGCGCTTCTGTTGGACCGCTAAGTTTGTTACCTGGCTTTGCAGTGGGGATCTGTGTGATGTCTATTGGTGCAATATGCTGTATTTTATTCCGTGACTGTCCTATGTCTAAAGGGTAGTCATTTTCGGTTGGTTAGATGAATGGCATTCTTAAATATATATTATACTTTTGTGCCCTTTTTTATAACCAAATTGTGTTATACTGTATTTATTACCTGCATCCAAAACTTATTTGCAATATTGGCATATTTGAGAGAACTTGAATCTAACATCATTAAGGGAAGACCTGACTTGAGACATGTATATGTATATATGTATGTATGTATGTATGTATATATATATATATATATATATATATATATATATATATATATATATATATATATATATATATATATATATATATATAAGTATATATGTGTGTGTATATATATATATATATATATATATATATATATATATATATATATATATATATGAATATGTATCATTATTATATATTTCACCATACGCTTTAGAACACTTATTCTTATATGATGTCACCTTTCCGGTTTTAAGCACGTTTATATGGGGTAAGGTTGCCAGCCTCATACCATTGTCAATGGATGTACATCATCAGTCCGCTGACTTACCGACAGTGTTTTCATTCTGGTGGTCGCCCTACCAAGTACCAATAATTATACCCTTCGTTACTTTACTTTACCGATAGATCTCTCAGCTCTACTAGAGAATATGTTACCGTTATCAGTCGGTTTTTGTAATAGAGTAGGTTTTTTTTTTTTTTTTTTTTTTTTTTTTTTTTTTTTTTTTTTTTTTAGGAAACCAACTGCTAAATCGTGGATGAACCTCTTGTACGGTAAAACTTCCATGAGCTCTCTGACATATACACTGCACCATTTAGATCCCTCCTTCGCGGAACCAGTTGCCAAAACAAATCCTCGCACCTTTGGGGTAAATGTTTTAAAGGATTTAGTTATGATGTAGACAATATCATGACAGCTAGTTTGGTAATGCATAATTGATAATTTCGGACAAAAGATATTGTTTAGCAAAATAAAAAACTTCAATCATATTAACATTTTTAATGAAATCTGAAGGTTGCAAATATGTAATAGTGTATTTATAAAGAAGGTGCTACAGATATTTGGATTTGTGCATTTATATAGAAAGATTGGGAGAACGCAGCAGACATGAAAGATTGGTTTAGCTATATTGTGCATACTGTTCTTCCAATTAATAATGTAATATAATGTAGTTCACGTACTCGAATCTCACTATTCTCTCCGGAATTTTAATCCCATCCCTAACTTAACTTTTACGAAAAGTTAAATGAATAAAGGCATAACCACCAGCATTTAAAACAATTTTCTTAGTCTATGACAGTACGTGCTTGAATAGTAGCTTACATAAAAAAGCAAGACTTAAAGAATCACCGCCAGTGTTTACCAACAAATCTTGTAGCTCATACATACATAAACGGAAGCGAACCTAGATCATTTCCCTTGAGGGTTTATGGTAAACAGTGACTATTTACACTGAGACACAATAACTTTCAAAAGTCATATATTTTCGAGAGAGGGTGAAAGTATATTTCTTCTTTACCTTCTGCCCCTAGTTTTATAAATACAACAACAACAACAACAACAACAACAAAACAATAATTGCAGCCGTTTACAGTCCACTGCAGGACAAAGGCCTTAGACATGTTTTTATCATCATGCTGGATAGTTTGGATTGGTGATGGTGGGAGGACTTTGGTCTGATTGCTCACAAACCAACCTAGTATGGATGGCCCTGACTAGTACTTTGCTGATCATGGCGATACACAAACTGTTTCATCACGTTAAGGTATCCCCACTCAGAATATATATATATATATATTTATATATATATATATATATATATATATATATATATATATATATATACAGATATATATATACAGACATATATATATATATATATATATATATATATATATATATATATGCGAGTTGCATTAATCTCATTGGGGTATTTTTTCTGCGTACATTTCTTCTTTGCCCAAGGGGTTAACTACTGCATTTTAATTGTTCAGTGGCTACTTTCTCTTGGTAAGGATAGAAGAGATTCTTTAGCTATGGTCAGCAGCTCTTCTAGGAGAAGGGCACTCCAAAATCAAACCATTGTTCTCTAGTCTTGGGTAGTCCCATATCCTCTGTACCATGGTCTTCCACTGTCTATGTTAGAGATCTCTTGCTTGAGGGTACACGCTGGCATACTATTCTATCTTATTTCTCTTCCTTTGGTTTTGTTAAAGTTTTTATAGTTTATTTAAGAAATATTTATTTCAATGTTGTTACTGTTCGTAAGATATTTATTTTTCCTTGTTTCCTTTCCTCACTGGGCTATTTTCCCTGTTGGAGCCCCTAGGCATATAGCATTCGGCTTTTCCAACTAGGGTTGTAGCCTAGCAAGTAATATTATTAATAATAATAATAATAATGATATATATATATATATATATATATATATATATATATATATATATATATATATATATTTCTGAGGAATGTACGGTGATATATTTCGAATATATTCTAGATAAAAATAAGTCAAACGAACAGGATAACCGACACAAACCATAGAATTTCTTTTAAAGATTAATTAGAAGCTGACGCCCTCTCTATAGGTTAATAGGCGCTGTCAGATTCAAGAGAGCTCTTGTTTGAATGTCTGCTGGATTGAGCATCATTTTCTACGCCGTTGAAAGCTATGGGGATTGTCACTTTGTCACTTTTTTCTCAACTGTACTACGTATCAAGATAGATAGATAGATAGATATTCTTATTTACCACAATACAAAATAGTCTGAATTTTTCAAAAGAATATTTGGTCCAAATTACAAAATTAAATACAATAGAGTTTGTACAATCTCTTATACAAACTAAATGAATTTCAAATACACATATATTGTACTAAAACTAAAAACAAAACCAATTCAACAAGTTCCTGTAATTACAATTTTACACATTATAATAATGTTACATTCAATACAAAGAAAGAAGCTCATGTTACAATTGGAATGTAACTAAATCTGTACTAATGTCTTAAGCGGTGTTTACACAGTCGAACGGTTCGTCGAGCCCGGTTGTCGAATCTGTTTGTCAAACGGTTTGAAGAGGTGGAGTCAGTCACAAATGCATAAGCTTTGTGGACAATGAAGCCCCGCCCACCAAAGTTAGGCAAGAACAGACTTTCTTCGAACTGTTTGACAAACGTTTTCGACAAGCTAATACCCCGTGCACACGTTCGAATCATCCCACCAAAGACTTCATCTGTCGAACGACCTTTAGTTTATTTATTTATTTATTTTTTTTTTTTTTTTTATACGGTTCTGTCCTGACATATCCCTTAGTAAATATTCATGTTCTTTTTTATACTAGCTACCACCTCAAAATTAGGGGAAGTGCCATGGTAGATATATAGACTATTCGTACATTATTGTAGAGATACATTCGGATGATGATGGTCTGTGTTTTGGGGGGGCTTTAATGGTTATTACCTCCGCCAACGAAGTTGGAAGGAGGTTATGATTTACCCTGTTTGTGTGTTTGTTTGGGAAAAGCTTCCTGGCCACAGTTTTTATCGTAGAACAATGAAACTTGCAGGGATTAACTGTTATTTAAAAGGAGGAAATTATTACATTTTGGAAGGTCAAAGGTCAAGGTCACGGTCAAGTAAAATGTCCAATTCACGTAATCAGCCATAAGTTTGGACATCGTTGTCATAGAGACTTCAAATTTAGTTCATATTCAAGTGTATGAAATTCCAATTAATACATATTAAGGTCAAAGGTCAAGGTCAAGGTCTAGGTCGAGAAATAAGCTGCCACGGCGGAGGTCTGCGCTCTACTGAGTGCCGCTCTAGTTGTAGGATGCAATGATAACTTTGTACTCTATATAACGTGAGAATGAGGTCACGACTTAAACCCTTATACGAACCCTTTTTTTTTTATGTTCTACAATTATTTATCCATATCGATATTCCTGTATAGGAAAGCTATCTAAATGTGTTGAAAATTTAAAGGGTAATAGTTTTTATTGGTGGGGGGGGGGGGGGACTTCAAAAATTAATTTCGATGGAGTTAGTAATATTC
>NC_090768.1:33692506-33702506 GCF_036898095.1 Palaemon carinicauda | reverse complement strand
TGAAACAATGTTTCTTGTTTTCTTCAAATTGGTTAAAATTGGTTTCAACAGTTTAAAATAGGGATTGTTGTGTGAAACCTCGAGGTCAGCACTTTTCTAAGCTTTATAACAAGATGGATTTCACCCTGAATAAAATAGATAATTTGTATCGATGAGAAAGGTAACAAAGAGTTCAAAATTATATCAATAAAGGAGATATACATATACAGCAAGCACACATGCAGCCGTTTCTATTGTTCTGCAGGACAAAGGCCTCAGTTTTGTCAATTTATATCTGGGGTTTGACCAGTTTTCATCATCAACTGGCCAATGCGGATATTTGATGGTGGGAGACCTTTGTCTGATCGGTCACAGCAAATAATTCAACCCAGTATGGGTGGCCCTGACTAGTAGCTTACAGCTTTGTTGATCAAGGCGGTATACAATGCCTTTCACCATATTAATGTATCCCCACCCAGAAAGGGATACACACACACACACACACATATATATATATATATATATATATATATATATGTATATATATATATATATATATATATATATACATATATATATATATATATATATATATATACATATATATATATATATATATATATATATATATATATATATATATATATATCTGTATATGTGTTTATATGTATATATATATATATATATATATATATGTATATCTGTATGTGTATATATATGTATGTATATCTATTTATCTATCTATCTATCTATATATATGTATATATATATATATATATATATATATATATATATATATATATATATATATGAAATAGTAAATTCAAAACTACTATTTATTGCATGTTAATGGGTACTAAGTTTCGAACGTAAATCTCACATATCATGGTGCCAGACTTTTTTATCTTTCCAGACCCTGAACTGGATTCCCCCATATCCTTTCCACCATACTGACGAAATGAACATGTTCGGAAGTTCGTTATGACTTTGAACATGGTAGTGGTTTGTATGAACTTCACATATAGAGATCCAGCAATAGAAATCTGTATATATTATAATTAAATCTCAAATAGTATTCTATGTAAACCAAGCAGTAGTTTTGAAATTACGATAAATTGTCATACTACAAATCGAATACCATACCCCAAAAGGGTAAGAATACACGATTTTAAGAACCCAGTTTTTCAGGTTGTCAGTTAATGATAGGAAGGCATGTAAAAGTAATAGATGAGTTACAATTTTTTAAATGAGCAAAAGTACAATGGATGTACCCTTGTTTTATCTATACGAGAAAGAATTTTACATTTCTACATTTCAATTTTTATAGATATTCGTTAGGTGTAAGTGGTTGTATATTGGGATCTCATTCTAGAATTAATTTGCGCTTTATATATAACTTAGTCTTCGTCTTTCATAAATGATATTCAGATATGTGGTGGTAGTGTGGAACATTAATTCCTACTGAATTGATGAAACTTTAAAACGATGGAAATAATGTCTTCTTTAAACGCAGTGATTAATGGGAGTGATAGGCCTCAACTGCCAGGATACTATACATTCGAAATGAATGTATATTTACTAATTAGATTATGAAATTAATGTTAAGGAATATTTTTTGCGCAGGAGAATTATCGAGATAAAATACGTGGATAAGTTTACGAAGAGAATTTTCGCAAAGTCCGAGGAAGGTTTTCAGAGAAACAGCAGAATGAAGGTAAAGCCTCTGAAGGGGTGTGTGAGAGGATGCATTGTCGTGTCGTATAAAGGTGATATAGGCATGTACAGTATATGTGTAGAAGTGGTTACTGTGGCCTGATTGGTAACGTCTCTGCCTGGTGTTTCCCAGTCGGGGGTTCGAGTCCCGCTCTGACTCGTTAGTGCCATTAGTGTCTGCAACCTTACCGTCCTTGTGAGCTAAGGTTGGGGGGTTTAGGGGAGCATATAGGTCTATCTGTTGAGTCATCAACAGCCACTGCCTGGCCCTCCCTGGTCCTAGCTTGGGTGGAGAGGAGGCTTGGGCGCTGATCATATAATATATGGTCAGTCTCTAGGGCATTGTCCTGCTTGATAGGGCAATGTCACTGTCCCTTGCCTCTGCCATTCATGAGTGACCTTTAAAACCTTCAAGACCTTTAAGGATACAGGTGATGTAGGCATGAATAAGAGTAGATGTGATATAAGCATGTTTAAGTGTAGAGGTGATATAGGCATATGTGAGTAATAATGGGACAATGTTATTATATACTTACTATATACCAGAAATTGTGTATGGCAGAATTCTGATTCTGAAATAAGGAAGTTAGTGTTGATAGTAGTGGAACATTACATATTTAGGTATGAAAGGGGTTGTGTGGAGGAGAATTTCTTTTTGTATGAAACAGGTATGCAAGAAGTTTTAAAAGCCAAAAAAAAAAAAAAAAAAAAAAAAAGAATATTTTTAGCATGCATGGAAAAAGTTTGATGTAATTGATTAATAATGTGAAGGCTTTTTAAAATATACTGCATAAAAGATAAGATGAGAGTCACTACAAGTTCCATGATGGTGGTGAAATATGTTAGATTATATAGGCGTTAGAAAAACCAATTATCTGCTGTGAAATTCGAGTAGGGATAAGCGTGTGTTTTATGGCTGTATAATATTTTATGAATGAGGTAATGTGAGAAATTAAACACACATGACACGGGAAGTTGTGCGATCAAGAGAGTAATTGTGAATATAGTTTGGAGTGGTTTATGTTTGCAAATATTACTCTGCTCTTTGGTAGCACTGAAGAGAAACTGCAGAAACTATAGTCAATTTTTTTTATTGAGACGCATTTGCACTGACTCGGAAAAATTTCCTAATCGCTGATTGGTTGGATAAAATAATTCTAACCAATCAGCTAGCAGGAAACTTTTCCCCGAGCTAAAAGCTCACCCCTGCGAGCGAGTGCAAATGCGCCTCATTAAGAAAAATTGAGTATAGTAAAAAGTTTTAAAAGTGTTTGGAAGAGTAAATATGAATTGAATGTAAATGTTCCTAGGTATAAGGTTATGATAGTGAACGGAAACCATGAGAATTGAACAATGGCTGTTATCAAGGATGGTGGAAAAACAGCAAATGATTGATTCATATACGTATAAGGGATAGAATGTGACAGATGGAGTGGAAGATGATAGAAGAAAGGGAGTAAAGTATGTTGGAATGTATCAAAGGATTCTTGAACCAACTCACCTTTATAGAAGTGAGGTGTGGATAGTACATACAAATTAAGCCAATCCTTTTGAAGATTTTGGGATTAACTCTTTTCATAGTGAACTTGGTGTAAATAACATTTATATGATAAGAAATGCCGAGATTCATAGAGTTAAAAGCCTGGAAACGTGAAATGATGAATCAGATTATTTTAGGGTCAAGTAGTTTGGCACTTTCATTTAACAGTTTCATGGATAACGCGCTAAATTAAAATTTACTAGTTATTTTTTAGAGGTATTTTTGTAAATACTCATATGTGAAAATATACCGGTATTAGATTTTTTTATGAATTTTGCTACGTTGTTACCCAATTAACTTGTAAATATGTCAATATAATTACAGTTTAATATTAATATGATAATATAAAAAACGATAATATTACAAAAGAAAGCTATACACTCCACCGCAGTTTAAAATGGAAATGCAGAAACTTCAACTATGTTTGGACTTCCAGCAAGAAATGAAATTGGGGTTCTTGTTGTTTATGGCTTAACAGATCAAGTGATTTAAAACTTAAGAACTAAATAAATAAAAGTTTAATGGGAAATATACTTCCACTGACAAAAATAATTTTTGTTTGTTGGGAATCCAAGTTCCGTCTTAGAGGAATGGATAAAGAACATTCCTCGGAAACATTCACATATTATTTTTATGTTGGAAATACAGCTTTTCTGAGATGAAGTCGAGTTTGTATGTTTTCTCTGGAGGGAAATTATCCGTATTCATTGAGGTTTAAGCTCATGTTTTGTTAAAGTGTTTATAGTTAAATTTTATTTCTTAATGTTGTTACTGTTCTTATTTTACCTTGTTTCCTTTCCTCACTGTGCTATTTTTCCTGTTGGAGCCCCTGGGCATATTGCATCTTGCTTTTCCAACTAGGGTTGTAGCTTAGCAAGTAATAATAATGATAATAATAATAATAATAATAATGATAATAATAATAATAATAATAATACTGCTTATTTCTAGGAAGTAGGTTGGCTAGGGCACCTACCACCCGTTGATATACTATCGTTGGAGAGTTGTTGGGTCCTTTGACTGGCCAGACAGCTGTACTACATTGAATCCATCTCTCTGGATACGGCTCATGTTTCCTTGCCTACACATGCACCGAATAGTCTAGCCTAGTTTTTCGCATTATTATCTGTCCTCATACACCTGAAAACACTAAGATTACCAAACAACTCTTCTTCGCTCAAGAGGATAACTACTGCACTATAATTGTTCAATGGTTACTTTCCTTTTGGAATAGGTAGAAGAGAGACTTTAGGTATGGTAAGTAGCGCTTCTTGAAGGACGCTCCAAGATCAAACCATTGTTTTCTAGTCTTGGGTACTGCAACAGCCTCTGTACCATGATCTTTCACTGTCTTGGAGTAGAGTTCTCTTGCTTGAGGGTACACTTGAGCACTTTTTTTCTATCATATCTCTTCCTCTTGATTATTTTTTAAGTTTTAAAGTTTATATATGAGAGATCTATTTTAATGTTGCTGTTCTTGAAATATTTTATATTCATTACTTCTCTTGTAGTTTATCTATTTCCTTATTTCCTTTCATTAATGGGCTACTTTTCCATGTTGGAGCCCTTGGGCTTATAGCATCCTGCTTTTCCAATTAGGGTTGTAGCTTAGCATTACTACTACTACTACTACTACTACTACTACTACTACTACTAATAATAATAATAATAATAATTCTGCTTTGCAAGTAGCTGACATAGCTGATCGTAGATATTCAAAAGATCAGAAATAACCAAAGTCGTGACGCAACATATTTAATTATAGATTAAATTAAGCAGAAAAGAAAATTGTTCTCATTTAAAAGTTCTTGCCTTGTCAGTATTGGTAGAAATTAATTGATGCCAAGTATATGATGGTGACGTGGCCCACGTAAATTGAATTAAATCTTATGAATGACCTGATTGCCTTTGCAATGGGGTCCAAACCGTCACTTTTGTTTACATAAACTTATTTGGAATCTGGAGCTCATATAAGTGTTCCCCTTTAAAGACCAATGTGCTCAAGTTTTAGTATCACCTCGGTTAATTGCTTTAATATAATTAATGTGCTTAGGCTTGTAAAAATACTTTAATTATTTGGTATGAGGTATGTACAAATAGTAAAAACCAAAGCACAGATTATGAATAATTTATAGACTAAACTACCTTAATCAGGAAGCTGACGTTGTGGTATAGTTTTCGTTTACCCTGCAGTTCTTGAAAAATGGCACTGGAAATTATGAAAGTTGCCTCGTGTTTCAAATTGAGTAGTTGAAATGTAAATGAGAATTTGAATTTCGGGTTGATGAATAGCAAATCGAAAGAGTTGAAATATGCAGTTTTCCACTTAAAATGCAGAGTAGCGAAATAAAAGAGGTTTTGCATATTGTCTGCCAATGCTTTAGTAGTCTTCCAGCAACCAAGTGTATGGTTGGTATGTCAATCGTTTTAATGGCGTGTATCTCTAAAGCATTCCTACAGGAATGTTATGCATCCCACAGGGCAAAAGTTGAATGGACAGCACTTTTCAGCCCGTCATGTTTAGCCTTAGGTCGTCTGTCATAGAGGGATACTTCATCGCCAGCTATATTGCAGGAAAGATCATAGTTCGCTTGGTCTCGTATTATTATTATTATTATTATTATTATTATTATTATTATTATTATTATTATTATTATTATTATTATTATTATTTATTTATTTATATATTTATTCATTTATTTATTTATCTAACATCATTATTATTATTATTATTATTATTATTATTATTATTATTATTATTATTATTATTTGCTAAACTACAACCCTAGTTGGAAAAGCAGGATGCTATAAGCCAAAGGGCTCCAACAGGGAAAATAGCCCAGTGAGGAAAGGAAATAAACCACAAGAGAAGTTTAAGAAAAATAACATTAGAATAAATCTTTTATATATAAACTATAAAAACTTCAAAATAATAAGAGGAAGAGAAATAAGATAGAATAGTGTGCCCAAGTGTAACTTCAAGCAAGAGAACTCTACCACAAGACAGTGGAAGACCGTGGTACAAAGGCTATGGCACTACCCAAGACTAGAGAACAATGGTTTGATTTTTGGTGGTTTTATTGTATAGTACAGACGGGATACTCAGTACTGTCTTTTTCCTATTGTTTGGGAAAATTATATCCCTCAAATTAGATATATCCATTAGCATTTGGCATATCTATTTAGATATTGACTATCTTATCTCGTATAGGTATATACTGTATAGCAAGCCTAACGCATTGAACTCAGAGGTTTGTTAAATATTTCTGTATAAGTTATCTGTCGAAGACTTTTGCATCGGTTACATTATGATTGAAGAGTGTAATACAGATAGGATTTTCAGCATAGGCCTTTCCTGATGTTGGGAAAAGAGAGAACATTAAAATAGATGTATTCATTTGGCATAACTACTGCACATAGGAATTGACTATCTTATGTCATATATGTACAGTATAGATATACTATATATATATATATATATATATATATATATATATATATATATATATATATATATATATATAAGTATGTATATATGTATATATATGTATATATATATATGTATATAAGTATGCATATATGTATACATGTATATATGTATATATATATGTATGTATATGTATATATATATATATTTATATATATATATACTTATATATGTATATATATATATATATATATATATATATATATATATATGTGTGTGTGTGTGTTTGTGTGTGTGTTTGTGTGTGTGTATGGCACGTCTAAAGCAATGAACTCTGCAGTTTATTATTCGACTTTGAATCATATGAAACTAGAAACTTCTTGTTCCTGAATTCGCACTGGGGTTAGAAGGGAAAGCGGTTCAGTGCTGAAACTTGTTATTGCTTTTGCTGTTCGTTTTCGTTCGTTCGTTCGTTTAAGATCGACCCACCCTTTGTGAAACACGGGCTCTTGCTCTGACAGGCCGTAATTGTTGTTGAAGATTACCTGGAAAGACTATAGCTGTCTGCCTGTCCCTCGTAACTCAAGTAACAACTCGCGTATTGCTGACATGATATTCTTCTTTACCACATTTTGAATCCTGTCTTGGAAGGGTGGTTTTCAAAGTTTTCTATGTAAGCGTATCCAAAACATATTTCAAAAGGTTGTGGCCGTTGTATATACCAATAGATTCATGCTAATTAGAATATGCTCATTTTATCATAAGTAATTTATAATTGAGTATTGTTATTATTATGATTATTACCAGCTAAGCTACAACCCTAGTTGGAAAAGCAGGATGCTATAAGCCTAAGGGCTCCAACAGGGAAGAGGAGTCCTATGAGGAAAGGAAAAAATAACCTATATGAGAAGTAATGAACAATTAGAGTAGAATATTTTAAGAACAATAACAACATTAAAACAGATTTTTCAGATATAAACTTCAAGAAGACTTATTTTAGCCTGTTCAACATATAAACATTTGCTTCATGTCTGAACTTTTGAAGTTCTACGATTCAACTACCTGATTAGGAAGATCATTCCACAACTTCTAGAATACGGTGTAGTTTTGAGCCTTATTTCTTCATTTTATCGAGATAAAAAAAGATGATTATTTCATCTCACTCTTAGCAGAATATATAAGTATTAATGTTATTTGTATTAATGTTATCATTACTAGACAAGATGCAACGCTAATTAGAAAAGCAGAATGCTATATGCTATGCCAAAGGACCCCCCCCCCCAAAAAAAAGGTCAAATAAGTTTTGAAATAAACAATAAACTCATGTTTATAATCCAATGTTGGAGTTTGACCTGATTCAACATTAAAGCTCCTGTAAAAAAATTCATGGACCCATAATCCTTAGGATTTAAAATTCTTCTTTTAGTCTTCAATTTTCAGAGCCATATTTCGTTGTTCGGATATGTGATTCGCTGTAATGAGAAATGATGGCTGTCTTCTCTGTAAAGTGAGAATTATTATCAGAAAAGTTAATTAGGGAAAGTTAATGACGATGTGGACACGTATTTGTGATTGTATATAAGTGAAGCACAAGGGAGAAATTCAAGCAAGAGCCCGTGTCTTGTTTTTTTCTTGGCAATCTAAAACAAATAAACGTAAGCGAAATTTAAGGATGAAATGATTTCTTTTAACTCTTTTTGCAGAGAAAAAGACGTTTGTTTTTATACTTTTGCAAAAATTCCATCAGTCATGTGATAATGAATTTAAAAGTATTAGTTATCATGAATTATAGATACATGTCTCATTGCCATATCATCTTTATTAATTGTTACTAATGCCAGTCTGTAAATTAATGATTCTTAAAAAGGTAATTTCTCAATTTCCTTCATCAATTTATTTTCCTTTTTTTCTTTTTTTTTTTTACATTTCCTGTTAATTAAGCTTTACACGCCCAATTAATTTCCTTTCCCAACCCCCTTCTGTCCTTAGGATTTAGGTGAAATGAAAGTTAATGTTTTGGGTGGATGAACAGATAACTTTGAAAAAACATTCTCGAGGTATTTCGAGGTTCTGATGTTGCTGCTTTGAAGATTTTCAAAAGTGAACTTTCCCCCCTGATAACTTGATAGGAAAGGAAGAAGAAGAAGAAGAAGAAGACGAAGAAAATAAAGATTAATGGAGACTGTAGTAGGGGGGGGGGTTCAAGTTTTGGGTTTCAGAAGTGAGCTTAAGTGGGGGAATGTCTCGAAGTTTTGGGTGAATTTTCCAGCAGGTGAATCTCGGAGAGACTTTGGCTTCGGTGATGATTTTTTCATATACGTTAATTAGGATTACCTGAGGTATCCCTTGATCCAAAAGGAAGGAGAGAGAGAGAGAGAGAGAGAGAGAGAGAGAGAGAGAGAGAGAGAGAGAGATTCAGTGCTGAAAAGGAATCATAAAATATATCACAGAAGTCAAGAAATGCAATGAATCCAAATACACATTTAGATATATTTACAACATATTTTAGTTAACTAATTTGGAGTAAGTTGTTTTCAAATTAATTTTCTTAACTGACACACTACTAGACACATAAGTATGTTTCATTTGATTTTTTGTGATTCAATTTACAAAGTAATAAAAATGTATTCCTATTTTGAAAGTTCAAGTCAATCATTTTATCAGATACACTACCAGACACAAGAAGGATAAATAGTATGTTGCATTTTCTTATTCACTTTACATAGTAATAAAAAGATGTATTCATACTAGAAAATTCAGTTGCGTTTTATTATTGAATTCGATTTTATTGCTTATTAAATGCCTTAAAACTTATTTGCTTAATTCTGCTGTTTTTCTCTGCAACCGGCCCCATAAATCTTAATAATATTCCTCCCTTCTTTGCATACCCATGTCGGGTATTTCCAGCTTAAACTTGACCAGATGCTGTGAACTCTTTCTAACCTTAAAAAAAAAAAAGAAGACGAAAAAAAAAAAAAGACTGAGCATAGCATAGGTTGCTTGTCAGAAATGGGTGAGCATAAAATTTGCCATTAGTCTTTGTAGGGTTTGCTATGCTCAGACAGGAGTTGATGCGTCCACCTTTCAACTCCAGTCTGGTTGAGTGATGACTATTTCACTCAAACCACAGTTTCTGGAACCTATAAGAAAAGGAAGGTTGTTTGTTTGTGAACAACTTCCTAGTCACAATTTTAATCGTAGAGTAATGAAACTTTTCCGGGATTAACTGTTATGTAAAGAGCTGGAAATGTTTGAATTTTGAAAGGTCTAGGTTAAAGGTCAAGGTCACGGTCAAGCAAAATGTCCAATTCACGTAATCAGGCATACGTTTGGACATCGTT
>NC_090768.1:33677506-33687506 GCF_036898095.1 Palaemon carinicauda | reverse complement strand
TTGATTAGTTTGTTCATAAAATGGTTCATTTTATCTGTGAACGAGAAATGCAATGGCTATATGGGACGTTTAAGGATGTGTGAAAGGTTTCAAAGAATGATTTGAAGGATAACATTTCCCCCACAAGGAAGAAAATACGATAGAGGTGTTTGGAATAAAGTTTATTAAAGTTTTGATGATGTAGGATTTATGATTGAAGGACTCAGTGGTATAGAACAGCGACGTTTTAGACAATCAAGTAGTTTAAATCATTTTTTTTTTTGTGAAGTTAAATGAGAACTTCAAAGGTAATAATACAAATCCTGTGTAATAAACAAGGACTTGAAGAAAGCTCATGGTAAAATGTTAAATCAACGATGTTATGATACCAATGACATTGGGGAGAGAATAAATAATGTAGAGCCAAAGGGCTGATCTAATTGAAAAGTAAGTCTCGGATGAAGTTGTTTTATGTATATTACTGATGAATATTTTTGAGCATGTAGTGAAAAGATAGGTTAGGGAAAGGACTCGAATTGCTGGTGCAGGTTTGTGAGTTGGAAGTGAATTATGCGAGTAGATGGACTGCTTTGGTTGGTAAAAGTGAGGAGAAACTGTACAGACTAGCGATAAATTTCAAATGGTTTGTAAGAAGTAGAGGGTGAATTTTAACAAGAATGGTTCAGAGAACGTTAGAATAGTTCGAAAGAGGAGAAAGAAGCTCGATTTAAGCAAGAGAGTAAATGAAAGCCAGGTAGATACAATGTACTGTAGCTAGTGATCTGGAAAATCCTGGAAATGCTAGACTGGGGTTCGAGTCCTGCTCAAACTCGTTAGTTTCTTCGGTCGCTGCAGTCTTACCATCCTTGTTAGCTAAGGATGGGACGGTTTAGGGGAGCCTATAGGTCTTATCTGCTGAGTCATCTGCCGCCATTGCTTGTCCCTCCTTGGTCCTAGCTTGGGTGGAGAGGGGCTTTGGCGCTGATCATATGTATATATGGTCAGTCTCTAGGGTATTGTCCTGCTTTATAGGGCAATGTCACTGTCTCTTGCCTCTGCCATTCATGAGCGGTCTTTAAAACCTTTAAAATGTGATAGGATTAGATGATTGGTGAATCAAGGAACATAGTAAGACCTCAAAATCTTCGCAGAGGTAAATATGCCACTGAAAGCATTAAGAAAATAAAGTCAGTTGAAATGAATAATTATGAATAGTATATATTTCGTAGGAAAGGTTGAAAGAATAATGAATTTAGGGATCTGAATAGGGAGAAAATATTTGATCGTAGTTGGAAAGTTTGATCAGTAGTTTGTTGATCAGTAGATACTTGAGGGTTAAGAGTTGCTATAAATGATACATGAAAGAAAATTTGCAAGGAAAGACGGAAATGAGCCGTTTGATTTAACGGAGGTGATAGAATAATGTTAGCAGGACTAGTCCGTTCAGACTTATTAACACCGTGTTAGTATGTCAAAATTCTCTCTCTCTCTCTCTCTCTCTCTCTCTCTCTCTCTCTCTCTCTCTCTCTCTCTCTCTCTCTCTCTCTCTCTCTCTCTCCTAAATTCAGCTGGTTTATGATGACAGCTCCAGTTTTCTAGAACCTTTTCGTATTAAAGTACAAAAATAAGTGTTATATTAAAAAAATCATAAGATAATACATACATATAGATAGCAGACCTTTTCCCAATCAAGATTTGTTTGAAAATTTATTGGTTTTGCGCTGGAATGAAAAATGAGTAAAGATATAATCACTGTAGACAAATGTTTGTTTGTGAGACAATTGATACATAAATTATGAATGTGCTATCTAGATTATCGTGAATTAATACATGTAGGTAAAATGAACTTTATCGGATTTTATATCATGCAGTACTGCACTGTTAAACTCTCTAATTTAAAATACGAAATGATGACAACTAAAAAATTACTTTGAGTGCAGATCTCCGCCACGGCAGCTTATTTCTTGAAACTAGCTTGCCTTTCCCAGAATTGATTTAGTCTGTAGGCGTTTTTGAAGGACGTGTGACAACCATGTGCGAACTTGGGGGTTAAGGTTAGGGTTAATCCGGTCAACCTTTTGCTCGATCTTGACCTTGACCTTCGACCTAGGACTTTCAAAATTGAATCACTTCCACGTCTCAACATAACAATTAATCACAGAAAGTTTCACTACTCTGTGAGTGAAGTTGTGGCCAGGAAGTTGCTCACAAATAAACAGAGTCGAAAACATAACCTCACCCAACTACGTTGACAGAGGTAATAATAATAAAGTACTCATTCAAAGAGGTAGAATTGCGACATGGGGTATAACAACAGGTCAGCACAGTTCACTGTACTTATGTCACCCAAAAATGTGTAAGAGAAATGCCGATGTTTTTCCTAAAATATATTCATAATTTTTATCAAGGATATCTTTACGAAACAAGTTATAGATTTTGGAATTCAAAAGTGAAAGCAAATTCATAAAAATAATTATAAAACAGTAGTGGTGAACACTTATTACTTTGGTGTAAATGCGGTATATGAAGAAGGTACGATGAAATATATGCAAGTTTTACTTACAAGACACAAAAGCTCCATAAATATGAAAGATTGCTTTCCTCTTCTCAACCACCTGCATTATCTTGTGAAGGTTGCCTTGAGCCATTTTAAAGGCCGTGCAGCTGTAGCATTTTAAAATAAACTTCGTTAATCTTTTTACAACTCAGCTCTATTCATTTACATTAGTATTATCAGTAGTAATGAAAAAAAAATCCTATTAATAGCTGCTGTAGTATCTTTATTTCTACTTTTGTAATGCCCTTGCCTTTCAGGTATGGATTATGTATATCCCTTCTTGTCGTCGCTCCGGCTTGTGTGTTCATTATAGCAAGGAGCATGGTTTTGCCTTCGACGTGGTTTCCATGAAGATAAATATATATGTCTGGGAAATACATGTGAATACACACACACAATATATATATATATATATATATATATATATATTTATATATATATATATATATATATATATATATATATATATATATTTATATATATATTTATATTAAACCATTGTCCTCTAGTCTTGGGTAGTGCCATAGCCTCTGTACCATGGTCTTCCACTGTCTTGGGTTAGAGTTCTCTTGCTTGAGGGTACACTCGGGCACACTATTCTATCTTATTTTTTTTTCTTCCTCTTGTTTTTTTGAAATGGTGTGTTGGGCAGGCTTAATAGAAGGGCCATGGATGCCTGGTGGTTTATCAAGAGGTTGTCTTTTCCTTTTTCTGATTTTTTCTTCTCAAAACCATCCTTACTGTCCTCCCTTCAGTTGAAGTGGCTATCCTGGAGGGTATTTAGCCTTGCATGGTGTATCGGCTCCTCCATGTTGACCAGTTTTTCCGACTTTTTACTATAGTCTATGGATATCATCAATCACTTTTATTATTATTCTGTACATATTGTTTTTGTTTTAATTCTTGTTAATCTAGTTTTTAAGTATGATGTCTCTTTTTTATTTCTATTAATTCTTATGCTGTCTGGAGACATTGAGCGAAATCCGGGACCAGTACGTCCTAGATTTCGTCAATGTCGTCTTCTGTATTGCAATATTCGTGGTCTTCATGCAAATATCCGAGACCTTACAGTTGCGTCCAGACAGTATGATATTCTTTTGTGCTCAGAAACTTTGGTTTCTAATATGAGGCACTCATCTGAGCTCCTTATAACTGGTTTTAAGTAGCCAATAATGCTGAAACGTGATTCCATTCCTAGGGCCAGGGGAATGGCGGTGTATATTAGGACCGAGTACCCTGCTTCTCATAAGTCCTGCTATCAATGTGGATGTCATGAGATTCAGGTAATAAAAGTTTGTGGCAGGCATAACAACTTTTATTTGTGTTCGATCTACCGGAATCCAGACATGGATGATTCTATCTTCGATTGTCTTCTTACCATTATGGCTAAGATACAAGAAGATGATAGAAAGTCTTCGTTTGTCTTTGTTGGTGATTTTAATGCTCACCATAGGGAGTGGTTGAGTTCTATCTCTCCTACCGATCGCCATGGCTTAAGAGCTTTAGACTTTGCCTCGGAATCAGGCTGTGAGCAAATCATAAATGAAGCTACTCACAGGTCTGGTAATTGCTTGGACCTCGTATACACTGACTCCCCTGGCGTTATAACTAGTAAGGTTGGTTCTCCAGTCGGGACTTCTGATCATGCCTTGATTTCATTATTAGTGAAGACTGAGCAGCCTGTCCCTGATATATCATATTCTTGTAAAATTTATATGAAATCCCAAGCAGACTGGAATGGGATTTTGCATGATCTTTTGTGCTTGAATTGGTCACAATTATATAATAGTGTAGATCCTGTTGTCACTTTGAATGAGAATCTAGTCAACATAATTGATAGGCGTATCCCTTCTCGTGTGCTAAGGTACCGAATGAAGGACAAACCGTGGTTCAATGATGATTGTAGACGTGCTTATTTGGAGAAGCAGGAGGCCTATCACCTTTGGAAGGGTAACAGATCAGATTTGACCTGGAACAACTATACTCAGCTTCGAGCTTTAGCTCAGAGAGTTTATGCCTCAACTGAAAAGGAGTACAATTTAATCATAAAAGAAACCCTCTCTGGTACAACTCAGGAACATAAATGGTGGTCTACCCTTAAATCTGCACTCTTTGGTGTAGATGCAACAGTTCCTCCTTTACTTAAACCAGATGGCTGAGTCACTCACTGTCCAAAGGAAAAGGCAACCCTTTTGGCTGATGTTTTTGACAGTAAACAGAGTAATGAAAAACTTGAACTTCCTCATTCCTGTTTTCCTGAGGCTAAACTAACTAGTTTAGCTTTTCGATCTCGTGAGATTAAAGCTCTGTTGATGGACCTTGATGCTTATGGAGGTGTAGACCCTAATGGTATTTTTCCTTTGTTTTTTATAAAGACAGCAGATTTCTTAGCTCCAAAGTTATCTGTTATTTTACGCAAGTTAGCAAGAAGAGGAGCTTTTAGCACTTGTTGGAGAATTGGTAATGTTACTCCTCTATGTAAATGTGTTTGTGGTAGCTCAAGTCCCACTGATTACCGCCCAATTTCCATAACTCCCATATTATCTAAAGTTTTTGAACGTCTTCTGGCAAAACGTCTTAATAGGTTTGCTGAAGGTAATCATCTATTCCCTAGTTTGCAATTTGGTTTTCGGAAAGGCCTTGGAGCATGTGATGCCCTTCTTACAATCTCCAATGCAGTACAGAAATCCCTTGATTGTGGTCGGGAAGTTCGTATGATTGGCCTTGATTTTAGTGCTGCCTTTGACCGTGTTAATCATGAGGCCCTTGTTTTCAAACTGAAACAGTTGGGAGTGGGTGGGTCGTTTCTTAGCATTATTATTGATTTTTTAAGTAGTAGATCTCAAAGAGTTGTTGTTGATGGGCACCATAGTGAGTATAGGAATGTGATATCCGGTGTTCCACAGGGTAGTGTTCTTGGCCCATTACTTTTCATACTATATACACATGACATGTGGTTTGGCCTAGAAAATAAGCTTGTTGCATATGCAGATGACGCTACTCTCTTTGCATCAATTCCATCCCCTGAATATAGATCTGGGGTTGGTGAATCCCTTAATAGAGATTTAGCTAAAATTAGTGCATGGTGCAAATTATGGGGTATGAAGTTGAATCCTAACAAAACTCAAAGTATGATTGTAAGTAGGTCAAGGACGGTGGCTCCTCAACATCCGGATCTCAGTATTGATAATGTTTCTTTTAATTTGTATGACTCTTTCAAAATTTTAGGCGTGATTCTTGACAGCAAATTTACTTTTGAGAAACATATAAGGTCTGTGTCTTCTTCAATTGCACAAAAAATTGGCTTATTGAGAAAGTCTTTTAAGATATTCGGTGATCAATCTATTCTGAAGAAGTGTTTTAATTCTTTTATTCTACCTTGTTTTGAGTATTGTTCTCCTGTCTGGTCTTCAGCTGCTGATTCTCATCTTAATTTGTTGGACAGAAACTTACGGTCTATTAAATTTCTTATTCCTGATCTAGATATTAATCTCTGGCACCGTCGATCAATTAGTTCATTATGCATGTTGCATAAGATTTTTCATAACTCGGACCATCCTTTACATTCAGATCTCCCTGGACAATTCTATCCTGTTCGTAATACTAGGCAGGCAGTTAATTCTAATAGCCAGGCCTTCTCCATCATAAGACTCAATACTACGCAGTACTCTAGAAGTTTTATTCCAGCTGTTACCAAGTTGTGGAATGATCTTCCTAATCGGGTTGTTGAATCAGTAGAACTTCAAAAGTTCAAAGTTGGAGCAAATGCTTTTTTGTTGACCAGGCGGACATGAGTCTTTTTATAGTTTATATATGACATATTCGTTGTTGACGTTGTTAATAGTTTATATATGATATATCTCTTTTGACATTACTTTTTTTAGAATGATTTATTGTTAATTTGTTCTCTTCTGTTATTTATTTCCTTATTTCCTTTCCTCACTGGGCTATTTTTCCCTATTGGAGCCCCTGGGCTTATAGTATCTTGCTTTTCCAATTAGGGTTGTAGCTTGGATAGTAATAATAATAATAATAATAATATATATATATGTGTATATATATATATATATATATGTGTGTGTGTATATATATATATATATATATATATATATATATATATACTTATATATTGTATATGTATCTTATATATATTTATATATATTATATATATATTGTTTATATATATATATATCATATATATTGTATATATTATACATATATCTATATATATATATATATATATATATATATATATATATATATATATATATATATACTGTATATATATATATATATATATATATATATATATATATATATATATATATATATATATATATATATATATATATATATTTCCACTGAAGGTCGGCGTCAATGACCTTACATGTCAGGATGCCAGATCATTGAAGGTGATAGCCTTGGCATCAATGCGTTTCCCATAGGAATCCTCGTATTTCCTCAGCTTCTTCAAGTTTTGAGGCCATAGCTATCGTCTTTAATGAATGTGTGTGTATGTATGTATATATCTTGTGTTAACCAAATTAATTTTATTGCTTAACTTAGTATGATTATAGAAAATGTCTGAAGTGTTCCAGATGTGGATACAAAAATACTAATCCAGCGTGTATGGCTGTTTGGGAAGGAGACACCATTTGAATTCTCCATTTGAATTCACGACGCAACAAAGGCACCAGAAATTGAGATGAATTAAGAGATATTCGCTTTTAGTGTGGTGCATTACTAAGGAAGGAGGGGGAAGGGTTCCTCTTGTTACGTGAGTAACCATACACTCGCCCCTACCAATCAGAGGTCCGAAATCCATTCTAGAGTGAGGATGGGCTGTTTGGCACCATGTCCCTTTAACCCTTATGCCACTGGTATGTTAACCTAAGCTTTGATTATTATTTATTTGCATATGGTTCTTTGGATAAAATAAGTTTTGATTACTTTTATTATTATTATTATTATTATTATTATTATTATTATTATTATTATTATTATTATTATTATTGAAATGAGTGACGGTAGTTATGTAGTTATGGGAAAAAGGGTAAATATAAAATATCTGTTTTGTTAATTCATACGCCACAAATCCTGATTGAAATAGGGAACCTTTGGTCGTATCCCTCATTTTCATCCCGATTGGAATTCATGTATATAGAGTATATATATATATATATATATATATATATATATATATATATATATATGTGTGTGTGTGTGTGTGTGTGTATTTAAACCAATTATATATATATATATATATATATATATATATATATATATGTATATATATATATAAATAATAATGATAATAATATTGATAATAATAATAATCAATATATGTAAAAGTATACAAAATGTCTGTTCAGTTCATTGGAATCAGGAAAATATTGCTAATTTGCTTTACATATGGCATACACACACACACACACACACACACACACATATATATATATATATATATGTATATATATATATATATATATATATATATATATATATATATATAAAGAAACGTAATTTACCCTCTGAGTAGGATTTGTATTTTATTTTAAGATGTAGAAGTTCAACAAAATTAAGGTTGAAAGTATTATCAACTCTTCCTTCTCCATATGTATAAACAACATCTTTGAAACCAGAGCAAATATATAACCTTCAAGACCCTTTAGGTCCCTCTGGAGTTAAACTCGTTAAGAACCTAAATTAAACCAAGCCACTTTTCTTTCCGCCCCCTTTCTCCCTACCCTCTCCCTCCTGTTCTCCCCTTACCCACCTCTTTCAGTCTCATCCCTCACATAATATCCCTGGTCATGCTCTCCTCAACCCCTGGTGTGTGTGAGTGTATCTCCCTCGCTCTCCCTTTATTCGCGACCCCTGTGGATTCACTCTTTTCGCATCACCCATACGCTCTCTCACCGGCCGACTACTGGTAGTGTCGTACTCTCACATTCTCGTCGTAGTTGCTGCATTCACTATTACACTACTACAAGCGTCATTCTTAACTCATGGCTTACATATTCATCCCCCTACAACTCTGGCTCACTCTCTTTCCCCTCTGATGTGGCGACTCGCGAGGCGTGGATGTTCCCGTCGGAACTTTACGCTTACCTCAACGGACGGTTCTCCCCCCGTAACCGCAAGCTAATACGGCCTCCTTCAAGCATATAGAATATCCTCCTGTACCCGCCCCTAGCTTCTCACAAGCCCTAATAAACCACGCCCCCTCCCCTCTGTCTCCCCTCTCCTCCAAGCTCCACCCACTTCAGAGGCCAAGCTAGCAGCAACCACAGGGCCAGGCACTGCAGGCAGGCACAGAAGAATGAGTTAGTCGCCCGCATCACCTGATAAGGGTCGCACGTTTGTATCGTGCACTGGCCTCCACCACGTGTTGTGGAGCTGTGCTAAAAGTCGCGCGTCGGACAAATTTGTACGAAATTTTGTTATTGGTTTACATTTCCTGCACAATTGTGCTGTGTCCTCGGCAGTTGTCCTCTGAATTCCATAACTTTGTGAAGTGTTAGACTCCCGGGAAGTTCCCAGACAAACTTTGTGGTGACCGAAAGTAAAATTGTTTCTGATCAGGATATTTCTTGTGAACTTGGTAAAAAGGAATAGGATAAATAGTCAGCTGTTATTTTATGAATGAATCGATGGACCGTGACTCATGGATTACTACGACTGATAAATGCTATGAATGTAGATATTTGTGAATAGTTTACATGTGAATGGTAGTGTAAACTTCTTCGGAGAAACTATATACGGTGGGTTATATACTAATTTCTTTATTTTAAGGGGTATATAATTACAGAATCCATTAGAATGTTTTATGTCGAGTCTGGTTTAAATCTATTTTTTTATATAATTTTAGTCTTCAAAATGGAAACATAAAATTATATGATTTATAAATAATTGTATATTTCATTGAATTCGATGCAAGTTTGCCTTTTGTTTTTCTTTAAAATATTTGAAAAAATTCTTCCTTGTGATAGGAAAATATATATATATATTTTTTTATTCTTTTTGTTTCCCAAAGGGATTTGAGTTTGAATAAACATAAAAAAAATTAAATAAAGGGGAAGATTATTTATTAGTTAGATCATCACTCAATATGTATACAATCCTGATATTAACAATGTTACGAATAATATGGAAATGACAGACACCAGATGTGTGGGTGACAGAGCCCGTGCATCCACGTGATATTACTACACGCATCAGTTGTAAAGAGTTTTATTTTCATTATTGTCTCGTAGAAATACTAAAGCTTCAATATGCTGAGTTTAAAATCTCAGTAGGTAGTTCTCAGTTGATAAATAAAATAGGGTATTGTTGAAACTTTTTGAATTATTAAAGAAAGTAAATGGGGACTTCCCTCTATTTCATAGAAAACACTATTTTTATAAGTATTATTATTCTTATTATTATTACCAGCGAAGCTACAACCCTAATTGGAAAAACAGG
>NC_090768.1:33670006-33675006 GCF_036898095.1 Palaemon carinicauda | reverse complement strand
CCTTGTTATTTGGAGCGGTTACTAAGATAACCTAGTATGCAAATTGGAGAGCTGTTTAATCAATTAATCTCATTCGCAAAAAATATATGGTTACAGTATTCATGCGCAATGTAAAAAAATATATATGTATTTTGTTCTCCTTTTGCTTCATAACCCTAGTTTTTAAACACATTTCAAATCAAGTTAGCTTTTATAAATAAACTTCTTTGTGTGTGTGTGTGTGTGTGTGTATCATGCTCAATGTAAAAAAAAATATGGACAGCGAATTTTTTACTAGTCTTTTTTTGCTTCATAAACTTACGTTTTAAGTAAAATTCAAACCAAGTTTGCCTTCATAAATAAACTTGAATGTGTTTGCTTTATTTGTGTATTTTGCTAAGCCAGAATAAGTAATTTTCAACCTTGTCAAACGGACGTTGCCTTGCTGCTGTAATTGAGTTTCTGAAATAGGATGTTGCGAATTCTTCTGAATTTTTGCAGGATGCAAAAAGTAATAAAATAGGAATGCTTTAGCTTGTCAGCAGTATGTGACATATCAATTACATTCGTAGTGGGGCAATGCCGAAATGAATATTTGTATGCAATGAATGAACATTTACCGGATGCCACTGCAGTGGAATGGAGATGAAATTCAGTGTTCGTTTGTAAAAATTTACCACCGATGCTAAAATGGGCCCACGTTTCTGATGTAAAGGGGTATTATAAGTTTTATATTATATTATTTTTATTATATATTATATTATAGCTATAAGATTTGTTGTTACTTTTAAGTTATATCCTTACTTGCGATGATAAATAGATGATAATGATGAGGTTTCTCACTGTAAGGGGCTATACATTAATAACTGAAAATCTTTGGAGTTCTAATAGTATACAATTCTCCTGTAGATTAATATATAGAAATTCTCTTGTTAATGAATAAAGATAAATTTTCTTGTAACTCTACACAGAGAAATTCTCATCTAAATAAGTATAGAGAAAGCCTCCTGTCAATAAATATAAAGAAATTCTCCTGTAAGTGAATAAAGAGAAACTCAAGTAATTGAATAAAGAGAAACTCAAGTAATTGAATAAAGAGAAATTGTCCTGTAAGTGAATAAAAAGAAATTCTCCAGTAAGTGAATAAAGAGAAATTCTCTTGTAACTCTAAATAGACAAATTCTCATCTAAATGAGTATAAAGAAAGTCTCCTGTCAATGAATATATAGAAATTCTTCAGTCAGTGAATAAAGAGAAATTCTCCTGTAACTCTATATAGAGAAATTCTCCCGTAACTCTATATAGAGAAATTCTCATCTGAATATTATTATTATTATTATTACTTACTAAGCTACAACCCTAGTTGGAAAAGCAGTATGCTATAAGCCCTGGGGCTCCAACAGGGAAAATAGCTCAGTGAGGAAAGGAAAAAAGGAAAATAAAATATTCTAAGAAGAGTAACAACAATAAATATCTCCTATATAAACTATAAAAACTTTAACAAAACAAAAGGAAGAGAAATAAGATAGGAGAGTGTGCTCGAGTGTACCCTCAAGCAAGAGAACTCTAACCCAAGACAGTGAAAGGCCATGGTACAGAGGCTATGGCACTACCCAAGACTAGAGAACAGTGGTTTGATTTTGGAGTGTCCTTCTCCTAGAAGAGCTGCTTACCATAGCTAAAGAGTCTCTTCTACCCTTACCAAGAGGAAAGTGGCACTGAACAATTACAGTGCGACAACCCCTTGGGTGATGAAGAATTGTTTGGTAATCTGTGTTGTCAGGTGTATGAGGATAGAGGAGAATATGTAAAGAATATGCCAGACTATTCAGTGTGTATGTAGGCAAAGGGAAAATGAACCGTAACCAGAGAGGAGGATCCAATGTAGTACTGTCTGGCCAGTCAAAAGACCCCATAACTCTCTAGCGGTAGTATCTCAACGGGTGGCTGGTGCCCTGGCCAACCTACTACCTACTAAGTAGGTATAGAGAAAGTCTCCAGTCAATAAATTTAAAGATATTCTCTTGTCAATTGTTATAGGGGAATTTTACTGTAATTGTATATAGTAGAATTCTCCTGCAAATAAGCTTAGAGACTTTGGATAAATTCTCCTGTGAATAAATAAAGTATTTTTCCGTTAATTGAATATAGAGGTTTGTTTTACGACAATACCGTTTATGCATTTGCTCCTTTTTTTTTTCTTAGCATAGCATTGAGTTATTTAAACATTACCCCCACTAAATGCATCTAACTACCATCATTCAAGGTTTCGAGGTTACTACGGGCAAGCAATTCGCAGCTTTTTATAAAATATCAGTTTGTATGTCCGTTTGTATATGGGGGTTGATATAAATTGAAAATACTGTATATACAAAACACTAGAAAACGATAAGAAAAATAATCATCGTAATAAATGTGCGTAAGGAAAAAAAAAACATTCCAACTTGCTCGTATTCAGACAGTTACTCCTAATTGAATAAGTGTTTACCGTTGCTATAACAAAAAGCGATATACTGTGGCGCTTGGTTACATACAGTGTAGTAGTCAGTATTTCAGTGTACATAACACAGGATTTAGGTATTTGATATCATCTGTTTATGGTTTGTTACTGGAATGTTTTCTTATATAAATTAGGTACATGTATCTATACACACACACACACACACACACACACACATATATATATATATATATATATATATATATATATATATATATATATATATATATATCGAGCTCTCACCCGCGTACACAAATATATATATATATATATATATATATATATATATATATATATATATATATATATATATATATATATATATATATATCGAGCTCTCATCCGCGTACACAAATCTATATATATATATATATATATATATATATATATATATATATATATATATACATATATATATATATATATATATACGCAAACACGCACACACACATATATATATATATATATGTATGTATATAATCAGTTATGATTAAGAATTATATAGGAGAGAGAGAGAGAGAGAGAGAGAGAGAGAGAGAGAGAGAGAGAGAGAGGAGAGAGAGAGAGAGAGAGAGAGAGAGAGAGAGTAATTCGCGTTTGGAAGAAGCTACATTTAGGTCGTAATTTGAATTCAAATAAATTAACTAATAGTAGACACTAATTGAGGCCAGCGTAATGAATGCAATTACTGAAGTTGCATGCGAAGTAGATCTCCTCTTATATTTGTTAACGCCTCACTCACAATTTCATCGAAATTGTCATTTATAAATTTTTTTTTTTAATGATTTTCTTTTGTATTTTGTTTGGGAACATTTATTGTGACTCAATCGTTGCTATTCTTTCTTAGGTATTCGGAAAAAATATACATTGTTTTTTTAACCTTAGATTCATTGGTTATATAGATATAGATGTGTATATTCATGTATACCTTTCTGAGTGGAGATACCTTAACGTGGTGAAAGGTTTTGCGTATCGCCATGATTAGTAAAGCTGTACTAGTCAGGGCCACCCATGTTAGGTCGGTTTGCTGCGAGTGATCAGACGAAAATCTTCTATCATCACGAATTCTGTACTGGCCAGTGTGGTGATGAAAACTATCCAAACCTTAGATATTAATTGGCATGTCTGAGGCCTTTGTCCTGCAGTGAACTAGAAACGGCTACCTTTGTTGTTATTATAGTACGCTACATATTACTTAACTATACGCGTCAGTAAATTCTACTTTTTAGGGCAACTCATGAAACTTACAAGACATTTTTTTTTTTGGCCGAATTCCTAATTTGATCTTTCCAAGCCAACCGACATTTGGATGATTTAAGAAAATAATAGATTTTTGTTAGCTCCGAGTTTGACCTTCATTAATCAACCGGCTCGATTTAGAAATTAATTGAAAATGAGAAAATATTTGTTAGCTTTGATTTCGATCTCTAATAGCAACCTGTCTTACTTCTGACAGAAACTAGAAATTGTCAAGTTTTGCCAGTCCCTGGGTATGGTGCTTTGCCAACTTAATTTGAAAGAAACGGAAAAATTAAAGAAAGGTAATTTAGCCAGAGAATGAAATCGGGAATTGTGTATATAATTCTTATCTTATCAAAATGGTTGTTTTGTTGTTGTATGTTGATGGATGTTTTTTTTTTTTCATGTAAATTCGCAAATATGTATTTGTAAAAATTACTTGAAAAATTTCCTTGTATAATTATGTGAGGAAACATACATGTGTAAATGAACATGAATAATTATTGTCTGTACTATTACTACTATTGTTATTATTTTAATGTTAATTATTATTATTATTATTATTATTATTATTATTATTATTATTATTATTATTGTTATTATTTATTAACATTATTATTATTATTATTATTATTATTATTATTATTATTATTATTATTATTACATTTGAAACTATGAACCTCATTCATCGAAAGGTACGTAACAAATTATTAATATACCCATTCAGTATTTGAATACCCCCAGAATAGCATACAATCCTAAACACGGCAACAATAACCACAACGATAATCCACCATTAATAACATGCACACATCGACCCAACAATTTAGATTTAGAATTAGATTCCGAAATGAGATCAAAGGAGGAAGCGCGTGATGTCGGCTATTAAGGAGCTGATTCGATTTGGTCTCGCTTTGAGTGACGATGAATAGCCAATTCTTTAAAGGTTGGCCAGATTGAATTACGGGAGGCCCACCGAAGGCCTGCTGCTAGTATTATTATCGTCACATTAGCAGCCAGCGCCTGACCCGATAAATAGCTGAAGACGTGCCGGGAGTGGGTAAGCCTGGCTTCGCCGGGAAGCATATTCATCGGCCAATTAGGGCGCTTTATTGGGGTGACGTCATCCGATTGTTCGCTCTTATTGTTTCTTTCGGTGTAATGGTGTTCGTGGCCCTTTATTTTATAGAATCAATGAACTCGTTAAAGGGTTCACGGGGATATTTTTACGAGTCCTTGCGCAAGGGATTTCTATGTATGTATGTGTCAATGTATATATATA
>NC_090768.1:33662506-33665006 GCF_036898095.1 Palaemon carinicauda | reverse complement strand
TATATATATATATATATATATATATATATATATATATATTATATATATATATATATATATAGTGTATTGAGAAAATAAAAGAATTTTACCACAAAAGTATCGCTGTCTAAAAATATATCATGCGTTCCTTCTTGCTGTGTACATGGTAAACTTCACACACTCTTTTCGGGACCAGGGTCATCTTCTTAATTTTAGACCTTTTATGAAGAGATTATTTTCTTTATAGCTCAAACTGTCAGAGTAATGCCCAGTATGCAACCTTTTTTCGTTCCTGATAGCCGACTCTCGTATATCTTGTAAGTTGAAAGCGCATTGTAAATCCTTGTGAAATTGTTGGATCTAATGTGATTGAAAGAGTTCTGCGGGATTGGTTATGAAGTTTTTGGTTTATCTTGATAACATACATCTACGCGTATATACAATTCATACAATCTATATATATATATATATATATATATATAATTTACATAAATATATATAATATAAATTCATATATATATATATATATATATAAATTCATATATAATATATATACATATATATATATATATATGTGTGTATATTTACACGTATATATATATATATATATATATATATATATATATATATATATATATGTATATATATATTTACATTTATACATACTATATATACACATATATATACATATATATATTATATATATATATATATATATATATATATATATATATATTATATTCAGTATATAATATAATTTATTCTCGATGATTCCAAGAATGTTTGTATATTTTTTCCCTTCGCCTAAACAGAACCGGATTTTATCCTTTGATAAATGAATTATAGATTTGGATGACCTTGGGCTAGTTGAAATATTAGATCCTACTCGGCGTTGTTTATGACTTGAAAAATGATTAAAAGAATTAACTATCAATCAAAATATCCCAATTAATTAAATTCCTGTGATTTCTTTTGACATATCAAATTCCACTATACATCTGTAATTTTGATCTTAAAGATATTGTTTGATTTGATTGATTTTATGCAAATATATAATCAACCGTAGATTTAAAAAAAAAAAAACATTGTTTAAAGCACAGTAATGTTAATTAAGTAAATATATGAAATTAACATTAATATGATAATAAGATTTGATGTCTTTGAAGAGACACCCACGATGCCAGACGACAACGAAATGACACCCGGTGCCACAACTACTCACACACGCCAGTGACATTGAATGTATTCAATAGGATTATCTCGTAGAAAGTAGGGGATAAACGTCTAGACATCATTGGGGGTTAAATAAAAAAAAATGAGTGGAATAGTCCCCGGAATGCAAGTTTGCCTGATGAGTAAGAGGGGGAATGGTAGTTTGTGCTTGGAGTGTGGATCGTTCGTGGGCGGGGTTTAAAGACGGAGTAAAGAGCATAATGATTGTAGTAACTGCCGCTCCCACACTTGCCAGGGGGAAGGGGAGAGGGAGGGAAGGGAGGTCGGAAGAGGGTAGGGGAATAAGAGGGGAGAGGTCTCATCCCACCCCCCTCGATCGCACGCAGATGTCGACAGCCGAAGCGATTGTTGTTCCCCACACAAACAACGTCACTTACACTTCGTTAACGAAGAAGGCTGTAGTGGGTGAGTGTATCCCCCCTGAAGCCTCGTTCCTCGTTCCTTCTTTGATACACATACACATACATTTATACATACACTTACACTCTTTGCACCCTCCTTATAAACATCATCCTTCATGTGCCCTCCTTATATTTTTGGCAGACTTGTAATTCTTTATTATACTGAAAATAAATTACCTAAGAAATGTCATGATATCTTGCAGAGAGAGAGAGAGAGAGAGAGAGAGAGAGAGAGAGGAGAGAGAGAGAGAGAGAGAGAGAAAATAAAAAAAGGGACGAGAGAAGCAGCTATTTAAGTGAAAAGATTGGTTTTAAGTGAGTAATTTGCCCTGGCTGTTATCTTGGCACCATTGCCTTGTGACGGTAACTTATGTGGTGTTGGTGAGAAGAGCTGCAGGAAACATTAGTGACAGAGACCCTTTTCTGTCCTTGCATATATTGCTTCGCCTTGCCAGAGAGAGAGAGAGAGAGAGAGAGAGAGAGAGAGAGAGAGAGAGAGAGAGAGAGAGAGAGAGAGAAAAGACCGACGATAATCAATTTAATTTTTGGATGACATAAGTTTATATTCTTTTAGGTTTTGAAAATAATTCCGTCGTCTAACGTTAGTCACTTTCATTTTTCTTTTTTTATTCTGTAAAAACTCAGTGAATATGAATATATTCATTCCAAGTGGAAAGAGGTGTATATGATATTGACGTTGCTGTAAGAAGAATTATGATGGGGTTTGAGTTCGTAGAGAAGTTTTGGCATTCTGTAAACAAACATAAATGTCACTTGACAATTTATAAAAGTAGAGAGAGAGAGAGAAGAGAGAGAGAGGAGAGAGAGAGAGAAGAGAGAGAGAGAGAGAGAGAGAGAGAGAGAGAGAGAGCAAGAGAGAGACCACA
>NC_090768.1:33653356-33658356 GCF_036898095.1 Palaemon carinicauda | reverse complement strand
AGTCAAGGGAAGATACTTGTCTGGCTTTGAGTGAAATTTACTGTGCTTTCTGTACCTTGAAGTGTGGAAGGATAATGCAAGGTGTGTGTGAGTGTGCGTATTAAAGAGGGACTAAGACCACACACAAATGGTTAATGCATGTACGCGCATATATATATATGTATATATATATATATATATATATATATGTATGTATATATATATATATATATATATAGTATATATATATATCTATATATATATATATCTATATATATCTATCTATCTATCTATCTATCTATATATATATATATATAATATATATATATAATATATGTGTGTGTGTATGTATATGTATGTATATATATATATATATATATATATATATATATATATATATATATATATATACTAAAGTCTGTGTCATCTGTAAATAATGATTCACACCTATTCACACGATATTACGTGTTTCATGACGCCCTCCTGTTTTTAGCTAAAGAATTACTACACTTTCTTATTGCTATGTATATGAAACACTCCAATTAACATAAATTGACTTGGTTGTACAAACCTAGCCCACTTGATGTTGTCTCGCCCCAACAAATTCCACTACAGCTGCAGAGGCTGAAGTCCCCTGTACCATGGTCTTCTGATTCCTTAGTTGATTGATTGATTGATTGAAAGTTTTCTGGCATCCTGACATTTAAGGTCATTGACGCTGATAGCATTTATTATATAATAAAATTAAAAGAATTCAATTAAAACCATAAAAGTTAATAAGTCATTATAATAATTAAATAGTTTTCAGAAGACCTGCTTCTGAAATAAATCTAAAAATTCCGCTCGCATAGTAGGACACATCATGTCCAAGAATATTTTCAAGGATGAACCTGCCATCCCCACCTCGAGCCTCAAACAGATATCTATTTAGTAAATTAGGGCATTCGGTCAACAAATGCCTCATTGTTAAAGGTACTAAACAGTCCTCGCAATACGGTTGGTGTTGGCCCTTCAGCAGAAACTCGTGTGTCAACCGTGTGTGACCAATATGCAGACGACAAAGAGTTGCTAGTTCAATAGATGGATTTTCCTAGTCTTATGAATTTATTTCAGATTAGCTATCTCATCTTTTCGTCGTATGTAAGATATGAATTTCTTGCTTATTTATTTACATTATCTTTTCCTAACTTAGCGCTGCTTTAGAATACCTTTTTTTTCTGACGCACCTGCGTATCTCATCATACTCTGTTTAGCTTGGGAAGTAACTCAAAACTGATAGGTTATCGATATAGATTTTTTATTAATACTAAGGTCATAAAAAATCTTCCTTGCTTGGTGAATAAATCTAAACGTTTTAGATCGGTGTACGCTTTTTCAAACTACAGTTAATGTATTTTGAAACTGAACAGTAATGTTTTCAGGCTTAATCGTCGAGCGAAGAAAGAGACGGATTAATGTTTGTAGCTGAATTTAATCCTAGTCTGGCAACGACAGCAGTATATTTTTTCCTTTTTATATTTCCCAACCAAAAGAAAAAAAAAAACAAATGTTTAGTTTATAGTCTAGTGTTAGCTGGTAAGATTTTTTTTCCCTATTTTCATTGATAAAGCATAATAGATATTAGTTTGGACACATTGCTAATTCTTTGGCGTTAGTATATATCATTCCTTTAATCCTAGTCTGGCTACGACAGTGGGTTACTTTTCCTTTTTTTATCACCCCCCCCCCCCAAAAAAAAAATAAAGAAAAAAAAATCAAGCAAAAAAAAATCAGTCAGTCGCCATGTGTATGGCGGGGTAATATTTTCTGTCCTGTTCATGGATAAAGTATTAGTTTGGAAACATTGCGAATTCCTCGGCACTAGTATATTTCCTTCATTTAACCTTCAGACCAACCTTTTTTCTGCAATAGAGAAGGAGACGGGTCGTTACTTTCCCATTTTAGGCTTGGGAAAGTCTGGTCTTCTTCATCTCGGGCCCGACAATCCCGCTCTGAACGGTAAGGTAATCCTTTTCGCTAGAGGTGCGCTACAAGTGGCCCGAAATTGAAATGGCAGGATCAAGCCTACTGGCGGGAAAGGCAAAGGATGATGGCAGTTGCAATTAATTGATTTTATAATGCTACTGCTCATTATGTAGCTCTTAGAGAAAAGTATGCTGACGTCAGCTTGATACGGAAGAAGGTCCTTGGATAATATTTGCCTATTCATTGTACCTTTTCCAATTGTACCATGGTCTTTCACTGTCTTGGGTTAGAGTTCTCTTGCTTAAGGCTACACTTAGGCACACTTTTCTATCTTATTTCCCGTTTTCTTATTTTTTTTTTCTTTTTAAGTTTTTGTAGTTATATATGAAATATTTATTTTACTGTTGTTACTGTTCCTGAAATATTTTATTTTATTGTTCATTATTTCTCTTGTAAGTTTTATTTCCTTGTTTTCTTTTCTCACAGGGTTACTTTTCCCTGTTGGAGCCCTTGGGATTATAGCATCCTGCTTTTCCAAGTAGGGTTTTATCTTAGCTAGTAATAATAATAATACAAGAAGAGGATGTGTGTGTGCGAGTTTCTTGAATGGGTGTGAGCCTGTGAGGTCAGAGAAATCGGGACACTAAATCTGCCAGCATTCACTCTTTTCGTATCTCTAGATTTCTCGCCTTAACTACCTTGTTATGCTTGACCTAGAAAGCTATCCTAAAAAAGATCAAATAGCTCCAATTTTCCATACGCCTTCAAGTGTTTAAAGGCCGCTCATGAATGGCAGAGGCAAAGTGACATTGCCCTATCAAGTAGGACAATGCCCTAGATACTGACCATATATACATATGATCAGCACCCAAACCTCCTCTCCACCCAAGCTAGCACCAAGGAGGGTCAGGCAGTGGCTGCTGATGACTCAGCAGACAGACCTATAGGCTCCCCCAAAGACCCCATCCTTAGCTCACAAGGATGGTGAGGTTGCAGCGACCAAAGAAACTATTGAGTTTGAGCGGGACTCTAACCCCGGTCTGGCGATCACCAGGCAGGGACGTTATCACATAGGCCACCACGATCCTGGACTGTATGTTCCTTCGTTCTTTTTATCAAAAGAGGCAGCCTAACAGTGTCTACTTTTCTTTCCCCTTTCGCTATTTGATTCACCTATTCAAATTATTCTCTCATTTTCATTTTGCTGTTGGTCGATTGCTGCTTTTTCATCATCTACATAATCTACATAACATATCGACCCTAGTTTTTCAAGATTCTACCCTCCACCCTCCACCCTTTCTTTTGCTAACTTTTTCCATATGTATATATGTACTTACACACACACACATATATAAATATATATATATATATATATATATATATATATATATATATATATATTTATATATATATATATATATATATATATATATTATATATATATGTGTGTGTGTGTGTGTGTATGTACATATATACATATGGAAAAAGTTAGCAAAAGAAAGGTATATATATATATATATATATATATATATATATATATATATATATATATATATATATATGTATATATATATATATATATATATATATATATACATATATATATTTAAAACTCATAAGCATGTTAAATGCTATGTGCATGTATGTATTCAGCATCAACACACTTTGTATTTCTACGAAAACATAAGGATTAAACACTTCATTGACATCCTTTACTTCTAACTCAAAATCATTCATTTAATTTTTATTCTTCTCTTGAACCCTTCATCACATAATCCCTCCATAATCATGATATTTGCTGCACGCATGTATGTATGAATGTATGCGTGTATTTGTTTACGTTTATGTACGTGCTTGTTATGTCAAATTTTTTTAAGTAACAAGTTACTCTTCTCAGAAATTACTGAATAACTTTTTATTTAGTTTTACTTGAAGTTCCTATTCCGTATTCCTCTAACGACCCGGTAAACGATAACAACCTTTTGTTGCGATTCCTCTAGCAAAATTTGACAGTGGATAGATGAACCCAAATAAGCATGATCTGCCATATGATGCCTCTAATTCATCTCAATGAGGCGGTGACTGAATGGGCCTCCGGGTCTCTTAACTCGTTATAAAAGTCTTGAAGATAACGTATGCGCCAAGATTCTCTATATGCAGACTACGAATCAAGTTTATTATACTCTTCGCCAGGGTTCTGAATCTCTGTTGAAATTCACCGATGATCCCAATTTCACGAATTCAACCACGGCAGATTCGAATGAGAAAAAGAACTACACTGGAATCAGCAGTGTATTTTTCCCCGGTTTCCACTAACAAGGTTCGATTAGGCTGTTTACACTGTGCAGTGGAGCCTTTTAGGACGTGGTTTCCCTGTTTTTTTTTTTTTCCTTATTTTCTATTTCTATTTTGTCCTTGAGGGCTTCGCCAATGATTTCCTTTCATATCAGTTCTTACGTCATTGTCAGTGTATTGCCTGTCGATATTCTCATTATCAGTAACTTAGCAATAACCACTGAATAGTTCGTCAATATCTATAAGCTCGTTAGCGTAGGTGCTTCGCTAGCATTTGTTCCTACTGATATAATGCATGTACTTTGATAAGGTTTTAGATATTTGTATCTTAATTACTATTCATTCATTCAAAAGTTCAAACTTGCAGAAAATTTTTTTATGTTGAACAGGCTGACATAGGTCATTTTATAGTTTTTTATCTGTTTTGATGTTGTTACTGTTTTTAAAATATTATAATCCTTGGATTTATAACATCTTGCTTTTCTAGCTAGGGTTGTAGCTTTGCTAATAATAATAATAATAATAATAATAATAATAATAATAATAATAATAATAATAATAATAATAATAATAATAATAATAATAAGATTGGCCATGTATTCCGAATCCTATCAAAAGCTGTGGTGTGGAAGACTTTCGTCCTTTTCAATGTCATTTTGCCATCTATAACAACGTAACATATAATAAATATTATCATGTCTCCCTGTAACCCTCCATCTAGAAATTTGCAGAGCTCAGATTTCCCTGAATAAAGGAAATGC
>NC_090768.1:33618356-33635856 GCF_036898095.1 Palaemon carinicauda | reverse complement strand
GAAGTCGAAGGGTGATAATTCAGCGCCATAATACTATGAATTTATAGATACGTGTTTTAGACCTGTACGTAAAACAGAAGAAACAGTGATGGAAACATAGAGAGTTTCGGCAATAATTTTTCTGAACGAACTTTTTAGAAATAACAAAATGCTTTGAACGCTAGAATTATTTTACCTTACCTCGTGACTTCAACTTATTAGATAAATAGCCTGTCAGTATTTAAGTCATTATGTAGCTATTTCAATGTTAATGAGGAATGAGGACGAGTGTTTAGTGTAGTTTAAACTTTCTCGTGAAGGGAATACTAATCTGAAATAGCAATGGCTTGGAGAAAGGGATTTAGAGAAACCATAATTGCCTAATATGTATAGCAGACTATCAGATAGCTAAGATGTGCAAAAAGTGAATAGAAAATATTGAATTTTGCAAAGATAAGTAAACATAATTAAGAAAAAAAATGTCCTTGGCAAATTGTGGAATGATCTTCCTAATCGTATACTGAAGTTAAAATCGGTGGAATTTCAGAAGTTCAAACTTGGTACCAACAGTTTTTTGTTGAACAAGTTTACGGAAGTCTCGTTTCACAGACTTTATCTTTAAGTTTTTTTTTTTTTAACTTTGTTGTTAATATTAGCTTCATCTTTCGAAATATATGATTTACTTCGTTTCTTCTCTATATTGCACTGAACAGCATTCTGCTATGCCAGTTATATTTGCAGCTTGGATTAATATAACAGTAAACAGTAATGACAAACTGAGCCCAAAATAGTTTAAAAATGCGTAGAAAGAAGAATATAGGGAGAGTGCTAAAAAACCGCTTCATGGGAGTTTAGTCCAAGGTAATGTATATTGCCACGAAGAATTCCTTTATGGTCTTTTGGGAAGTAAGGGGAAATGATAGGGTGAAGAATACAGGGAGAGGAGAATGTGATGGTGCTGTTATGTAGATGAAGGGGAGACATCAGAGGATGTTGAGATGAGGTCAGAAGATGTTGAGGTCAGATGATGTTGAGGTCAGAGGATTTTGAAGTCAGAAGATGTTCAGGACAGAAGATGTTGAAGTTAGATTATTTTGAGGTCAGACAATGTTGAGGTCAGAGGATGTTCCTGTCAGGGGGTTTTGAGGTTCATAGGATGTTGAGGTTCAGACGATGTTGAAGTTCAGAGGATATTGAGATCAGTGGACTTTAAGGTTCAGAGGATTTTGAGGTCTGAAGATGTTGAGGTTATATGAAGATTATTTCAGAGGATGCTTAGGTCAGAGGTTGATCGGGTCATTGGGAGGTGAGGGAAAATGCAAGAAATACAGATTTAACTCCTGAGTTACTTGGCCTTCTTTAGAAATTTGTTAAACTAGTATAGGATTTCATAGTCAATGAAAAGAATATATTCTCCCGACTAGGTGTTACAATCAACACTTTTTTGATGAGATATGATGATGAATTATTAGATAGAGTAATAAAATACCATATTAACAGCGAAACCGTGTAAGCGCGCTCACCTTCTTCGAAAATATACTATGAATTTTCTTGTTGTTTTCTTGACATTTTACATTTTTCCCTTTTTTTTTTTTTCTTGTAACCGGTAATGAAACATGGAGTTTAATTTCCCCAGATGCTTTAATTATTCATCATAATGACAAAATGTCTACTTTTATTTAATCTGTTGCATCCTTTATCATTTCCAGACATTATGAGAAATGAGTATGAACTTTTAATTTGTTGTGATAAATTGCTTGTATGAAGTGATAACGTTCTCAATTAATCTTATTGAATTTTTCTTATGATTTTATGATTTCTTTTGTGTTATTACTCGTCTCATTGACAACAGAAAGCACATTCAGACTATGCTCTTTATATTTCAAACATATTTTGAATCATCATATACTAATTGATTTATTGGCATACAGTTTTAGGTGATTAATAGGTTAATTTGTTCTTTATTAGTGCGCTAATGTCTCTGATTATGCATAACCGTGTTGATAATATTTACAAAGAACGCCAGAGAATGTTTAAAGAATATTTTAATTAAACTTTTATTAGACTAACTTCAACAGCGTCACATGTGCTTATTATCCATCTCTTTATATGTCAGTCTGTCTCTCCGTTAGTTTGTCCGTTAGTACATCTGTCACACTTAGTTTGTCTTTTCAACTCCACGGCGCGGTTGAAGAAATTTCGGTCAAACATGGCGCAGAGGTAACCATCATTAATAGATGTTCATGAAATTAGATTATCCATCTGTTAGTCAGTTTGCCAGTATGTCTATCAAACGTGACCCGGTTGATGGAATTATAATTAGGTATAATCTATGATGCATAATTTGCATAAAACGCCAATACCCGCAGTTCTGTCTGTCCTTTGGTGCGTCTGTCACATTTTCTTTTCATGGCGTCTCATCATTGTTTGACGGTATTTCAGTCAAACTCAGTATCATGATAGACGTTGCCTGTTTGTTTTTCTGTCAGTGTCTTTCATACTTACTGTGTGATGTCTTCAAATTGTAGGTTATAGATATTAAGAAAGGTTATATATATATATATATATATATATATATATATATATATATATATATATACATATATATATATATATATACATAGAGAGAGAGAGAGAGAGAGAGAGAGAGAGAGAGAAAGAGAGAGAGAGAGAGAGAGAGAGAGAGAGAGAGAGAGAGAGAGAGAGAGAAAGAGAGAGAGAGAGATGCTGTGTATAGACACACACATTATATATATATATATATATATATATATATATATATATATATATATATATATACATGTATATATATATGTGTATATGTATATATATACTTATATATATACACTAGTTATTTACTCCTCTGTGCGTTTGTATTTATATGCAGTATATACGCCTTTACCTCCATGGGGGTGTTGGAAATAGATGGATATGTACTTCCGTCTAATACTTATTGACGACCGTTGTCAAAACTTTGAAAGAAAGGAAATCAGTGTTCGTCTCTCTCTCTCTCTCTCTCTCTCTCTCTCTCTCTCTCTCTCTCTCTCTCTCTCTCTCTCTCATATTTATCCACGCAGCTAGCTTATCGTTCCTAATTTGTATATCACATATATGGGACCTTAATCCCCAGTCAGTCTCCCTTCACGCTTCCTTCCAGTCATAGTTCATCGAATAGTTTGACCTCTTGACAGGTATCCTAAGCCAAATAATTTCCCGCTGTTATTTGAACCTTTTCTTTCCAGCATTTTTATTTCCGCCGCACGAGCAACGCATTTATTGTGGGCTTCGTTTTTGGTGAAGTGCACTTTTGGGAAGATAGACATTCACTGACATTTTGATGAGAGAGAGAGAGAGAGAGAGAGAGAGAGAGAGAGAGAGAGAGAGAGAGAGAGAGAGAGAGAGAGAGGTTTTGTAGATAGATATTCATATTTTTATTATACATTGTATATATGTACAACATCAACAACAACAACAAATGTAGTCGTTCTAGTCCACTGTAGGACCAAGTCCTCAAACATGCCAATTCAAGTCTTGGGTTTGGCCATTTTCATCCCCACACTGGCCACGGCGGACTGCTGATGTTGGGAGACTCTAGTCTGATCGCTCATAGCAAACCAACCTAGTATGGCTGTCCCTGTCTAGTACAGCTTTGCTGATCATAGCAATATACAATCCCTCTCACCACGTTAGGATATACACAAGGTGAATTTATTATGACATTTTCAGTTTGTCAGGGTTTATACCTAAGAGAAGAAACAAAACTGCCATTGCATTTATATATATATATATATATAAATATATATATATATATATATATATATATGTGTGTGTATGTATATATGTATATATATATGTATATATATATCTATATATATGTATATATATACAGTATATATATATTGCGTGTGTGTATACGTCCATATCTGTGTAAATGTAATTGAGAGTATGTGTGAAAAGAAACCACTTGAAAGGAGAGGTTTTCTCTTGTATTTTCGTGTTCCTCCAGATATCTTACCTACTTAAGACAGAAATCCCACGTAGCAGAATCTCCTGAGATCACCCTAACCTTCTCCCTATCCTTCCACCTCCCCTCCCCCTCCCTCCTCCCCCTCCCCCCCCTCCTCATCCGGGTCTATTACGTGAGACCTTTTACGTTAATAGCCTCGTCTGTAACTTCCTAACTTGGTCACTTACGTCAAAAAGGGCTTCCCATTTGGAATTAAAGAGATCAAGTCGGACTACGTAAAACCGATCCTTATTGCAGGACGACACAAATGAGAGAGAAAGAGAGAGGGGGGTGGGGGTGGGGGGGGGGGGCTCGAGAGATTATAATTATTTAGCAATTTACCTTTAATTGCCTGGTAGTTGTAGCTCTCTCTCTCTCTCCTCTCTCTCTCTCTCTCTCTCTCTCTCTCTCTCTCTCTCTCTCTCTCTCTCTCTCTCTCTCTCTCTCTCTTATATATGAATCAATTAGTCTTCATTTCAAAGCGACCTATTTATGATGAAGGATAGCAGCTTCCGTTACATTACCGTGGTTCTGTTTAAAAGTGTCTAAATTTGGCAGCTTTTGATTGCTTGTCATTTGTCATTTTTATATGAGAAATATTTTTTCCTTTTTTATTATATATTTGTAATTATAGAATTTCCCGGAAACCATTAGAAATTAGGTCGACTTTCGTTTTGCATCGTTTACTTTATATATTTTTGTTGTATTTCAATATGCATAATTTATATATATATTTTTTATTTTAATTCTTCGTTGCAAATTGCCGGAAATGAAGTATGTTTCGTCAATGCTTTTCATTGTTTTTCCATATTTTATATTAAATAAATCTTTTCTCGGTTTTGTAAGTAACTTTTCATTGAAATTCTTGGTCCGGCGAGTCTCTCTCTCTCTCTCTCTCTCTCTCTCTCTCTCTCTCTCTCTCTCTCTCTCTCTCTCCATTTCCATATTTTTTATTAAATCTTTTCTCCGTTGTCTGAGTAACTTTTTTTTATTGAACTTCTCTCTCTCTCTCTCTCTCTCTCTCTCTCTCTCTCTCTCTCTCTCTCTCTCTCTCTCTCTCTCTCTCTCTCCTTTATTTTGAGGTTATGAGTATACCTGATAATATATAATGCATTAAAAAAGACTTTCTGGTATGTATACCATTCAGTTGGCAATATAGTTTTTTTTTTTTTTAACTATGACGATTAATCTCCTTGAAATAATTAATTAATCTTGCTAAACAGTCTCTCCGATATAGAGACCTGTAAAATGTAAAATATTTCATCTTGATATACATCCGCAGGTGAGATTTATGAGTAATTAAATAAGCGTGTCCCTGTAGTACTGGGCAATACATTGATCCTGATGAATTTGAATAACTGGTTAAAGTTTCTCGAATAATGTTAGCATACCTACATTTTGTAATAAATTGGATTAAATATAGCAGCTGAGACCTCACTTCAGACCCCCACTGGCTTCATTAATCAATGCCATTATTTTAAAGATCCTTATCGGTCTTTTAAATTCACCTTTTCACTCCTCCCCCTACCTCGGTTTTCTCGCTTGAGGGGAGTGAGGGGAAGAAAAGGGGGAGTAGGGCTAAGTTACATCATACCAGGCCCCTATCTACTTTTTTTCGTCAATGAATCATCCTTTTGTTTTGTCGAGATCGAAACGCATTGGATTTCCCTGTCGCATTTTTGTCTTTTCTTATATTGATCTAATCTTGCTTTTTTTCTTTCCTTTTTCTTTATTTTCTTCGTAAGAAATGTGCAGGATTGTTGCGTCTTTTTTTCTTTTTTTTTTTTTTTGCTTAATAATTACAGGCAGAGTTGTTTGACATATATATGATTATTAGTGGATTTTCATGAGACTATATAACATACAAAACACAAATCTAACTCTTACCACGGTTTATTTTTAAATTGACTCTATCCTTTTGGTTATTCCCTATATTATACTGTATAAAGATACTTAACGTACTTCGAGGCATTCAAATTCAAACGTCAAATTCAAATCTGCATATCTTATGATCCTTTTTTCAATTCGCTTTTCCTGAAACTACAAAACTCCTAACTAATCCTAACGAGTGTTTATTAATCTGCCCCAGCCCTTTTGAACATCCCCATATTATATTAGGAATGTTGCCTCTCTCTGTCTTGGAATAAAAGAGTGGGGTTAAAACTAAAGTACTGCGAGGCAAACTTCAAATTCAAATCTCCTCTTGACTATCAACGAGGGAACGTGTATTGCCAAGCCCAGTGGGACAATGCCCGGCTTCTGCTGATCTCAGCACGAGCCTCTGTTCTCTATTCTTCCATATGATTGGTTTAGGACGATTCCCTTCTACAGCAATCAGCCAGGGGAAAATGGTTGCCTGTTAACCAATCCTAAGCCTCGATTGGAAATCGCAGCTTCCCTCGCCTTCGCTAAACTGGATTCTCTCATTGCAGACCCGGCAGGATGAAGAAGCCCTTTCCAAAGAGAGGTCTCCTCGATCTCATAATTGCGTGAATTAGTAATGTGACGTCGGGGGGGAGGACATATTGTTCTTTTAATTACGGCGATCGATACTAAATTACGTCTATAATTACCCCAGTCTGTAAGTTAATTGTTCATGAAATTACAGGCGACTCGAGCTGAATAGGATTTCTGGGCCGGCCCTCCAGCATCCCTCAAGCGGCCTGTAAGAATCCCTCTCGCCCGGCACTCAAGCTCAAGCACATCTCTTATCTCTCTCCAACACACGGACTAAGTCATTATGGTGGAGATGCTGATGGAGACAAAGAAGGTGGGATTTGGGGGGAAGGGGACAAAGGACTTGAATGGGCCAAGGTTGGGAGAGTAGCAAAGGGAATAAATGGATGACAATTATTTAGTTGTTGTAAATACGCACACATGCACATATGTATATATATATATTATATATATATATATATATATATATATATATATATATATATATATATATATGTATATAATATATATATATATATATATGTATATATGTAAATATAATGTGTGTAAAGGAGAGAGAGAGAGAGAGAGAGAGAGAGATGAGAGAGAGAGAGAGAGAGAGAGAGAGAGAGAGAGAGAGAGAGAGGAGAGAGATGTGTGTTGAAAATGTACTGCAGGACGAGAGGTACGATCAGACCAGCAAAGCAAAATTGACAAAGGGACACAAAGAGGATGATAGAGGTAAAGAGGATTAGGAAAACCTGAGGGGTATGTTGATAATGCGACTGGTGACAACAAGATGAAGGGGAATAGGCTGACAGAGAGGAGGAGAGAGAGAGAGAAGAGAGATGAGAGAGAGAGAGAGAGGAGAGAGAGAGAGAGAGAGAGAGGGGGGGGGGGGAAATCCTGCATTTTCGAGTAGAGATTCCTAATGAATTGAACTATGCAGATTTTAGGAAAGGACAAAGTAATCCTAATAATATCAAAAGGAAAAAAAATAGTTTTAAATATGAGAAATGAAAAGGACGGGAGAATAGGATGATTGCGTAAAGGATTTATCATTATCAAAACCATTCTTTTTTTTTTATCAAATTTCTCTGAAATTATTCTTGCTGTCTTCTTGGCTTGATGATTAGCTCTTGGTTCTGAACTCTCTCTCTCTCTCTCTCTCTCTCTCTCTCTCTCTCTCTCTCTCTCTCTCTCTCTCTCTCTCTCTCTCTCTCTCTCTACAAGTGGTAACGCTGCTGAAGGAATGGAGAGATTTAAAGCATTTAATTGAATGCTCTTTGTGTAGTCTGGACGTGGAGAGCAATGAAATGAAGCCTCTCGGACATCAAAAGACTTCAAAAGCATTAGGTGAATTGAAAATGTTTTACGTGATCAGCATGATGTGATTAATACTTTCTTTTCCGGAGCGGGAGTTTTCGCTCTTAAGTTATCGCGTATAATTCAAGTGTTTTGATTCCGAAATACGTTGATTGAATCATTTCTGGTCGAATGTGACATGAACTTCAAAAGTATACTCTGGAGACTTCTTTTATAGATTGCTCAGCTTTGGTTAATACACTTTAATGACAATGAAAACTCATTTGAAATTAACACTGAAAGTGAAGATTTATTTTTTTTATAGATTCGCGTTTGACCTTCCGAACTAGAGCATACACCTTGTCAATGTCTGTTGCCATTTAAAGCTATTTTATACATTCATTCATTGGGATTAGTTTGTTTATTAATGGGACATAACTTCAGGCACGTTCATAAAGCTTTCGGAAGTTGGAGTGGACTTAAGTCATGAAACCATCTCTAATGTACAAGGGTCTTATGAGGCTTAATGCTTGTCTTATAATAATCTGATATGTTGACATCATCTTATACAGTGCTAATTGATGCAATTATTATTATTGTTATTATTATTATTATTATCACCAAAGCTACAAGCCTAGCTTGAAAAGCATGATGTTTTAAGCATAAGTGCTTCACCAGGAAAAAATAGCCCAGTGGGAAAAGAAATGAGGAAATAAATAAACTTCCTAAAAAGTAACATAATTAATATAAATTTGTATGTAAAAAATTGCCTTCGTTTGATGAAATATGTCAAGCTTTGAAATGATTAAATTATGTTCAAAGTCCTTTTCTGAAATATTTTGTTTTGAGTGTTTTCTATTTGCTTGTGAACTTTAACACTTGAAAATAAGGGCTTTACATAAAGGACAATTTATTAACCTCCTCCAACGAAGGAGGTTATGTTTTCGCCCCTGTTTGTGTTTGTTTGTGTGTGTTTGTTTGTGAACAGCTTCCTGGCCACAATTTTAATCGAAGGGTTATGAAACTTGCAGGAATTAACTATTATGTAAAAGCTGGAAATGATTAAATTTTGAGAAGGTCAGGATCAAAGGTCAAGGTCACGGTCGAGCAAAATTTCCAATTCACACAATCAGCCATAAGTTTGAATAATCGTTGCTCACACAGACTTCAAACTTGGTTCATATTTGAGTGTGTGAAAATGCACGCCCCAGTAATACATGTTGAGGTCAAGGTCAAGGTCGAGAAATAAGCTGGGGTGGCGGAGGTCTGCGCTCTACTGAGCGCCTCTCTAGTTTGGCCCTGTATTGGAATGACGTCACGTTTCCATCAGGCAACCAAAATGTCTTTGGTCATTATCCCAATGTCAACATCGCTTCAGTTACGATTTGAACCATCTGATTGATTAAAGATTAATATTAAACCGAACGGGAACTAGTGTTTGTATGCGAAGCCAAACTTGGATGGGCTGATATGGATATGGTATCTATCTCTATCTAACTATCTATCTATCGGGAAATCAATCGCCGAAGTTAAAGGCCAGTGATTGATTGCATTTACTTGCGTTTAGAACTTTAGATATTCAGTCGTCTAAACTGTCTAAAATAACTGGTAATTTAGAATAGAGGTATGCCTTCTTTTTCTTATTTGTGTGTATTTACTGTACATCGTATCAGAAGTTCAAACATGCAGCAAGTGTTTTATGTTGAACAGACTAACATAAGTCTCTTTATAGAGTATATATGAAAGATATGTTTTAATGGTGTTACCGTTCTTGAAATATTTTATTGTTTTAATGTTGTTGCTGTTCTTAAAAGGTGTTTTTTTTTTTTTCATTTCTTTTCATATATTTTATTTCCTTATTTCCTTTCCTCGCTGGCTATTTTTCCATGTTGGAGCCCTTGGGCTTATAGCATACTGCTTTTCCAACTAGGGTTGTAGCTTGGCTAGTAATAATAATAGTAATAATAATAATATTCATGTAGTTTAAAAAAACACGCGATTTAGTACGATTAATATTCTATATACTTTTTTCATTCCTTCTCATATATAATTTATCTATTCCTTATTTACTTTCCTCCCTGGGCTATTTTTCGCTGTTTGAGTCTTTGCGCTTACAGCATCCTGATTTTCCAACTAGATTGTAACTTACCTAGTAATGATAATGATAATAATGATGGTAATATTAAAGTGTTTGTATAATGCATATGTAAAATCTACATACTTATATTATGTCGATATACGTTTATACATTTGTATGACTGGGTGGTTGTATTGTTAAATAGAAAGGTATATTGGTCACAGTACCGCTATATGCGTTTATCTTTTAAAATAAAAAAAAATCGAAAGTAAATAAATAGACGAAATAATAAAAAGAAAAATAATAAAAGAATGACAAAATAATGAAAAATATTACAAAATAATAAAAAATAAAAAAAACTCGGAAATGCATAAATAGACGAAAAAATGCACATCTTTGACTAAAACCAAAATATCTATGAAATATATGAAAATATTTTGTCAATATCATCATTATTAATATTATCAACTGACTTTACATTCCTCAGTGCCAGTATAAATACAAATGCTTTAAAAAGAAATCATGTAACGTAATTATGCTCATGCTTTAGAAATCAAATATTATTTGGCCTGTAAAAAAAAACAATAAAATTCATCATTTAATTAATCTTTTGTCACAATTATGTAAATAGACGGCGTGAAATTTTAATTTTTTCCGGGAAAAATTATATTATCAATGTTTTTGACTAGAATGTGTTCAAACATTGAAGGTATTTGTTTTATTTGAGTGACGATGCTTAAAGTTAAGATTAAATTAAATTTCAGCTCCAGAACGTGTTTTTTTTTTTTGGGGGGGGGGGGCGCTGTTTTAAATGGCACTTTAATGTAATTGTTCATACTTTTTTAATAACTTTTACCAAAAACTTTTCTGGATGTCAATATATAAAAAATGCGTAAGTAAAATACCTGTTCTTTTATCCAAGGGTGGTTTGGTTACCACTGTGCGAGGTGGCTGTTAGGTAATGACAAACAGGCAAGTGTAACAGAGTTTATTCAAAAAGACAGCGAGCTTATATACAGATCGTTACGAGCAAGAAGGAAACAAAATTACAATAGTACAAAACATGCGACCTTAAATAGGTTTTATCAATGTGGGGGAGAGCGTGAGGTAAAAAGAAAATGAATACTGTCTTGGGTTAGAGTTCTCTTGCTTGAGAGTACACTCGGAAACACTGTTCTATCTGGTTTCTCTCCTCTTATTTTGTTAAGTTTTTATTGTTTACATAGGAAATATTTTAATGTTGTTACTGTTCTTAGAATATTTTATTTTTCCTTGTTTCCTTTCCTCACTCGGCTATTTTCCCTGTTGGGGCCCCTGGGCTTATACATTCCTGCTTTTCCAACTAGGGTTGTAGCTTAGCAAGTAAGTAAGTAAGTAATAATAATAATAATAATAATAATAATAATAATAATAATAATAATAATAATAATAATAATAATACAGTGTATGAGCATGTATGAAACACAACCTCAATCTATGTTGTGTCATATCCCCTCCCCAGTGCATATATTTTATAATTAATTTCTACTTTTTGTGCACCGGGTTGATTCGAAAGTAATTTGATTTATTCTCTCTTACACAAAGGCTCTGTCTGTAAAGTCCTTTCTGCATTGCCATTAACTCTTGGTAATTAATTTCAAACATCCGTTTTCTTTGTTTACCTCCTTCAACTCATCTAATCAGTATTCAGTGGATTTCTGTAACTTTACCCAATAACTTTCATCAGATATCCTGTTTTATTCCTTTTATTCTAGAAGTTTTATTCCAGCTGTGACCAAGTTGTGGAATGATCTCCCTAATGAGGTAGTTGAATCAGTAGAACTTCAAAAGTTCAAAGTTGCAGCAAATGTTTTTATGTTGAATAGGCTTCTATAAGTCCTTTTATAGTTTATATATGACATATCTGTTTTTGACGTTGTTGGTAGTTTATATATGACATATATATCTGTTTTGATGTTGTTACTGTTTTTAGAATGATTTATTGTTAATTTGTTCTCATCATTTATTTATTTCCTTAATTCCTTTCCTCACTGGGCTATTTTTCCCTCATGGAGCCCTTGGTCTTCTAGCATCTTGCTTTTCCAACTAGGGTTGTAGCTTGGCTAATAATAATAATAATAATAATAATAATAATAATAATAATAATAATAATAATAACACTCACTGCTCTACTTTGTAAAGCTTCACTCATAAGATTTTTTTTTTTTTGCCACGCCTGCCTCTTCCTTGATTTGTTTCATAAATCAAACGTTTCCTCTTTTATTGTAAGTAGCAATTTACTCCTTGAATGTTACTCCCATTTATTTCATAACTTTCCGCTTCAGCTTCTTCCTGCAAAGCTCTTGTATCTTGAAACATTTATAGCATTCGCCATATTTTGCTTGACTCTTTCCTTTAGTTTTATTTTCAGATACATGTTTTGTACTTTGATTAGATAGAGCTTATTGGCGGATTATTTTTTTATTTCTTGACCTGATTAAATTTATTGGGCGTTTGTTCTTCATTTCAGCACACTGCAGTTCGATATTAACTTTCCACTATAACCTTTACATTACATATATCCACTTAAACAGCCTTTTTGTTTTTTTTATTTGGGTCATTCATTTACTAATTTTCTTAAGATTTTGTGTAACTTTTCTCTCTCTCTCTCTCTCTCTCTCTCTCTCTCTCTCTCTCAATTACTTACTTTCGTACTTCTTTCTTAATCTGTTCCTCTTTCATCCTCGAGGCAGCATCCCTTCCATCTTCTATTTCCTGCTGTTTCCTTATCCCATCAGGCACCACATCTTGTATTCATTCTGTGTATATCACTTTATCCGCCTGCACTGCCAGCCATCTCAAGGCTGCTACCCTTTCACCTTTCACACCCGTTATATCCTCTACATTTCTTACTAAAGCTAGCCTTGGTTTATTTTTCATCCATATTTTTTTTTATTCAGATACTGTAAACTTCAAGATGATGATGATTATTATTATTATTATTATTATTATTATTATTATTATTATTATTACAAGCTAAGGTACAACCCTAGTTGGAAAAGCAGGTTGCTATAGGTACAAGGGCTCCAACAAGGAAAAATAGCCCAGTTAGGAAAGGAAACAAGGAAATGAACTACAAGAAAAGTAATGAATAATTAAAAGGAAATATTTCGTGATATTCACCTATCGTTATTCTTGAGTTTATGATTTATGTGGTTATATGTTTTTAATGAACCAAGTATCCTTGATTTATTCTTTTTTTCAGGAAATTTATTTCATGCAAGAACGAAAGGGAATGGTGGGTTTTGGGGGAAAGGAGGTGGAGGGGGGGGGGGGGGGTCGCCCCACAAGGAGTGGAATCTAACTGGGGATGCTGTGGTGGTCTGTTACTTGAGTTTATGATGTATGTGAATATTGGTTTTTAAACAACCGAATGCACTCGATTTCTTCTTTTCTTCATGAAATTTATTTCATGCAAGAACGAAAGGAAGTGGTGGGTTTTAGGAAAGGAGTTGGAGTGGTTGTCCCATAAGGATTGGAATCTAACGGGGGATACGGTGGGATGGGGGTTGTCCTGTGGGCCTTGTACTCGAGTCTATGATATATGTGGTTATGGGTTTTTAAACAACCGAATATCTTTAATTTCTTTTTATTTTTCTGGGAATTTATTTCATGCAAGAACGAGAGGAAATGGGTTTGGGAAAGGAGGTTCGGGGTGGGGGGTTGTCCCAGAATGAGTGGAATCTAAGGGTGGATACTGGGGGTTGTGGATGACGTGGTAGGGGGTGGGGGTATTGGTTTGTTCGGACTGATAGTAATAACGGGAAAATACGAGAGAGAGCGATTCCTTATCAATCGCAGACAGCCGACGGGTTTCCGGAGGTCGTACGAGCGGTCTCGTAATTCTCGTAATTATGTCTCCCTAATTAGAGAGAGAAGGAGGGGTAGGGGGAAGAAGGTTTAGTTAGCATTTGGGAAGGGGGGAGAGAGGAACTTATTGAACGCCTCTGCGGAGGGGTGTGGGGGCGTTGGTAGTGATTGGCGTTCTTCGTTTGGGGGGTTGCAATATTGAAAAGATTTCTCCTTTGATTATTCAGGGACGTCACTCGGAAATATTATCATTTTTCCACCTTCTTATTTTGCCTTTTACGTTTTTCTCTTCTTTTTTCTCAAATTTTGTTCGTAATGAACGCTGAAAATTTCAGCCCGCTGAATGTTTCAGTGACAGGGTACATGGCTGGCGGATTAGCCCTCTTGGCATTTATATAAAGTGGACCTGATTTTAGGCGCCTTTTTTTCCAATCTTTGTAGAAATAATTTTTTTATGGCAGCTGCTAGGATCAGCCTGGCCAATTAGCCATAGTTCATATCACCAGTATTGTGTTTAATAATTTACCTAGATAATTTACCTAGATAATTATTCTGAATATTTTACTGATATACAATTAATAGCATAGAGGCATTAATGTACAATCAGCGTAGGATGCTTTTCACGCTATAGTCTGAGTATTCAGGTTTCGTGTATTTTCCAAATTCTCATTGAACGTTTGGTCCAGATTTTCATAAATTCAATAACATATCAATAGAATATTAAATTTATTAATAGTAAAGAACTGTAGTATTTTCTGTGATATTATTTTCTTCTCTTCGCCTTTTTGTACTCATTCAAACCATGATCTCCCAGTTTTCAGATTAGAGTTGTAGTGACTACAAAATTCTAAAAATGGCCAAGCAGGTTCTTACTGAGTTTTAAGGTGGAGGGTGTTAACGTTCAGTTCTATCGCACATCTATGGAAAGATATAATTCGGGGACTATTGACGAATTCTTGTTTTTTTATTCAATACTAGCCAAACCCAGCCATTGTTAAATAGGTTTTTTTTTTCACCTAGATCTATGGAAAGATATAATTCGGGGACTATTGACGAATTCTTGTTTTTTTATTCAATACTAGCCAAACCCAGCCATTGTTAAATAGCCTTTTTTTCACCTAAATATTGAAACACTTACTGATTGTGTCTCAAGTCTAAAGTAGATTACCTAAAGTATTTTTTATCTGTTTGTGCTGGGATATTTCGATTGGCTGGTCTTTTTATATAACTACGAATATTTTGCCTTTTAGGGAAGCTGACATTCTTCATGGACTCGGGATTTTTTATCGAATGCAAACCATTGATTATTTGTTTGTTGATGAACAGGCCTTCACGAAATCGTTAATTTAAAGTGTTATCAATTGTGTTTATTATACATAAATATTATTCCACTGAGTTTTTGTTATGATTCTGAATCTCCCACACAAACACTTGGTATGGAATTGCGACCCTCGGTATATTGTTTTCAGTGTTTTTATTTGACACTTTTAACTTCAAGATTCATTGTTTAACTTTCTCAATAATATGAGTTACGAATATTGAACATCATAGTAGCGTGCATAAATTTGAACAGACAGCCACTTTATAGATATAAGCAGTTTTTGTTAATTGGTAATTATTTTGATACTTCCTTGTTTAGATTTTATTAGTTCAGTGGAATTTAATCGAAAAATATTTTTAGAATCTGTAATGTCCAGCTATTTTGAGTATCAATTCAGGGAAAATATCATATTGCCTGAGACCTGGTTTTTACTACTAATTTTTTATATACTTTGCGAGGGTTTATGATAAGAATTATTGATTGTTTTTGATAATGATGTTGGTGGCTTATATTTGTATTATGCCGTGTTCGGGATCCTTTTTCATTCATTTTGTACTAAAACATTCCTTAACGTATCATTCTCAGCTGAGAATCACGTGTAAACAAAATGGTTTCTATTAATAAAGTTTCTGGACCTTTCAGGGGCATCGGATTCTCTCTTTCTCTCTCTTTAGTTACTGCAACAGACTATGACTATGTAGGATTCAGCATGGATAATAAATTCATCTGTCTATGGAGAACAATGCAAAACACTTCGCTATTTTTGTTATTCTTTATCATCTGTTGCCAGTCTTACATTACATTAATAAGTCTGAATTTGTAAGCATGAATAAATGAAAACCCTACCTGAGTTTTCTCTCTCTCTCTCTCTCTCTCCTCTCTCTCTCTTCTCCTCTCTCTCTCTCTCTCTCTCTCTCTCTCTCTCTCTCTCTCTCTCTCTCGTCAAATGGTACACTATTAGAAAAAAAACCCGTAATTTTAATCGGAAAATCTCCGTAAAAATATACTGTTCTCAACCGTATTTCAGCAAAATACAAGCGACCGTAATTTTACCTTATTTTATAATTATCTTTTACGTAATATCACTTTTTTACGTCTATATATCCAATATTAAAACTGTAAAAATCCTGGAATAGACGTTGCCAGACATTTACTGTTTTTAATGCAAATTGTTAACCAGTGTAGATTTCTTAAATAAAAGTAACAAGTATTTAAAAAATATTGTTGCGTGGCAGCAGTGCCATTACTATCAGAGATGTGCAGCCATCCAATGAATTTAAACCTGTGCTGTGCAGTAGCAGAAATATTCAGATCAACAATGGACTGTCGTGGTGCACTGCCAAAAAATGTCATGGCGTGTAAAAACACATTTCATCGATTTGTATAGGAGTTACTAATGGTCTCTGCTCTTAATGCCCTCTCTCTCTCTCTCTCTCTCTCTCTCTCTCTCTCTCTCCTCTCTCTCTCCTCCTCTCTCTCTCTCTCTCTCTCTCTCATACAGTCATTTTCGAGAGTGTAGTGAAATACATATCTTTTAGCATTGACTATTGATAATGGGTTACAGCAGAAATATAGCTTTTATTTATAAAATGCATTTGTAGTTGACAAAAAAGAACTTATGCATTGAATCCTAGTCCATAAAGATTTAGAACAATATGTATGGAAATTTTTATGGTGTCTAGCTTTAGTAGTGAAAAGACTTATTTTTTTCTTGGCAGTCTGTGAGATTTATAGATACAAGGTCATATTAATTATTATCTTTTGATCATTTATAGAAAATTCACCTGAGGGTGATAATGATAGTACTGTAACATGATTGGATGATGTCTTATTTGTTTGGTTTTATTATTGTTTATCTATATTTGTTAATTTGTTTATTGGTAAAGTGTAGTAATTATTATTCTTTTGATCATTTATAGAAAATTCACCTGAGAGTGATAATGAAAGTAACATGATTGGAGGATGTTTTATTTGTTTGGTTTTATTATTGTTTATCTTTATTTGTTGATTTGTTTATTGCTAAAGTGTAGTAACAGGAGAAGCAATCTAAACAGTAGTAAGAGTCGTAGTATTTTGTTTAATTCTCATGACTCATCGCATGTCTGAGAAGTTAATCTATTTAAATTGATGCTCAGACATAAAACCGTTTTGGGGTGAATGAAAGCCTTATCATTTCATAAAAAAAATCCCTTATAAAAGACACAGTAGTTTTCCAAATTGTAGTGATATACAGGTAGACACTCACTCCCCAAAATTCTGAATTTGGTGTAGCCTGTATGACAGTGACCATCATCTAGTCAAAAGTGCCGCAACCAGGTCAATTGACAAGCTTATATGGGATAGAGGTCTCTCTCAAGACCTTCCTCCCCTCCCTCTTCACTCTTTAAACCTGACGTCCTTACTATGAAAGGAGGGACTGGAATTCTTTTTATAATAAAGAAAACCAAATACAGAGCAGAGTGATACTGCTTATGGTAATTATAGATATAATTTGTTGACCTTTACTACATCTAAAGTTAACTCCCTC
>NC_090768.1:33608356-33610856 GCF_036898095.1 Palaemon carinicauda | reverse complement strand
AACAAGGTAATGCCAGGAAATCTCACAGGTGACAAAGGCAGGTGGATAGAGCAAGCGTGGCGGAAAGGGGGCCGCGTTGACAGAAGGGCAATAATTAAATCTTTTGGGGAGAAGTGGACGGGGGACGGGTTGACCAGGCAGGCGGTGACAACTGTTGCCGTCGCGATGGTCTTTAAATTCCACTTCCTTCCTTGGGGCTGCGCCTTGTTTTGCGTTTGGTCCATTTTTTCTCCATTTCTTGAATGTTGTTGCTGCTGGCAAAAGACAAAAGACCTCATTAGCCTGAGGTATTTTCTCCATTCGGTGAAATATGAAAAAGGCTTTAGTTTGGGCTTTAGTTTTTTAAGTGTAATTAAGAGTTTATATCTATTTATTTATTCATTATTATTATTTTTATTATTATTATTCTTATTATTATTATTATTATTATTATTATTATTATTATTATTATTATCGTTATTATTATTGTTTTTATATTGTTATAATAATAATAATAATAATAATAATAATAATGATAAATAATAATAATAATGATAATAATGATAATAATAGTAATAATAATAATAATAATAATAATAATAATAATAATAATTATTATTATTATTATTATTATTATTTTATTATTATTATTATTATTATTATTATAACAAGCTAAGCTATAACCCTAGTTGGTAAAGCAAGATGCTGGAAGCCGAAGGGTTCCAATAAAGAAAAGTATCCCAGTGAGGAAAGGAAACAAGGAAATGAAGAACTAGAGCGAAAGGCATTATACAACGTTAAGTTGAAAATCGAGCTTTTTATTCGAAAAGACGTAAATACCCAAATGTAAAAAAAAAAATATCATAAAAAGAGGAGCTTTTATAGTAATATTTCTGAAGTAGGTAATGCATTTTTATGTTCGAAGTCTTCTACATCTTTCAATAGTATTGACATTTATATAAGAAAAAGGAAGTTTATTTTTGCCTAACCTTTACTCATAAGTTTTTTTTTTTTTTTTTTTTAAATGACTGACTCTCTTTCACATTGTAATAAAAGATATAAATTGAATGAAAATGAACAAACATAAGGCCTTGACCCCTACCTTCCGGTAATGTTTCAATTTTTGATGAATAATGAATGCCAACAGCAAAAAGGGGAGTTTTTCTGGAAACAATATTTACTCGCAACAATTATTAACCCAATTTTTGGTACCGTATTATTATTATTATTATTATTATTATTATTATTATTATTGTTAATATTATCATCATTGCTATTATTATTATCATTATTATTATTATTATTATTATTATTATTATTATTATTATTATTATTATTATTGGAGTAATTATTGTTGGTTTTTGAACTGTCATTTTTGGTATGTTCGTCAAAATCAGTATTCTCTTCGTTTATTCTTATTTTATTAATTGAACAAATTTTCTATTCCATTTCATTCTATTTTTCAAGTGTTTTTTATTGTCATTTATAAAATTTTCCTTGTTTCTATTTCATCTTCGCAATAATAACAGAGGTGCAATTTCACGTTATTACTTTTAATTCACCCTGTGTCATTTAGAGAGATTAATGGAACAATTAACAAATATTAGCGCAGTTGTTACACAGAGTAAGAAATTTTTAATTTTCTTTGTTCATTTGAATCTAGTGGTGTACTATGTATACATACAGTATATATATATATATATATATATATATATATATGTATATATATGTATATATAATTTTATCTATATATATTTATATATATATAAATTTATCTATATATAAATTTATCTATATATATATATATATATATTATATATAATGTGTGGTGTGTGTGGTGTGTGTATGTGCATATGTTTCTAGTTATGTAGTTTGTATATATTAAAAAAAGATATTCCTAAGTTTTCTGACGTAACCTAAAACGATAAGAATAAAATTAAAGACGTCGATAGCATTTTCACTTTTATCTCTCCTCTGCCGCTATTGACACAGATATATAAATGCGTTTTGAAGGAGGAAAAAAAACTGAAGAACCAATGGAAACAGTGAGAGATATTTGATAAGCGTAAAACAAAAACAAAGCGCTGTCAAGTTTCAAAGTAATTCAATATTGCCTCTGGTAGTATGGCGCCTGTGTGTATGTGTCTGTGTGTAAGTGTAAGTTTGTATGTGTGTATGTGTCCTGGAGCAAGTGTACGCTGGCGTTTGACAGTGCCAGTGAGGTCTTGTGTTATCTGTTGGGGGCATCTATTTTGTGGAGAGCTGCCTGGGGGTCCTTGTGAGTGAGTTTTGGGCGCGAAAAGGAGTCGACGAAAGAAATGCTGGGGCTGGGTCGCCCTGGAAGGTCCTATATTGCAAGGACTAGGGACACGTATTGTATTTCGTTCTAAGGATTTAGTTATCCTTTTGCATAGTTCTGATTTATTTATTGTTAGATGTGTTCTATATATCTTTTACTACTGAACTCATATTCCCTCTCTCTCTTTCTCTGTCTTTCTCTGATTCAGTAATCTCTTTGCAT
>NC_090768.1:33598356-33603356 GCF_036898095.1 Palaemon carinicauda | reverse complement strand
TAATATTTTCATCAGTCGAAATTTTTTCAAAAGAATAAGAATGAAGATAAAAGGTAAGAAAATATTCACCAAAAACACCGTTCAAAACTATAGGAAACTGTTATTTCGGATAGTCATTGCGTAGTAAAGCTTATTGCGAATATTTACAGGGGGGACAATATATATATATATATATATATATATACACATACACACACATATATATATGTGTGTATATATGTATATATATATATATATATATGTGTGTGTATATATATAATATATATATATATATATATATATATATATATATATATATATATATATATAATATATTGAAAGTAGTTTCGGTAAAGGTGCCATGAAAAAAGGGTTAATATTTGCCTATATTAGGTTTTCATGCATTATTATCATTCCAAACACATTGAATGCATTTATATAAGACGATGCAGTTACAAAATTATTTGACTAATGTCGCTATTTACAAGGTTTCTGCCCCACCGTAATTAAAGCTATAATTATATTGATCGTTTCCGCCCTGTAATAAGATATATATATATATATATATATATATATATATATATATATATATATATATATAAAAGGAGTAGTAAAAGTGAAGAAATATCATTAGTGCATTCTAAGATGTACCATTACCCTTATCAGTAGTACTTTACAAAATTCTTATAAGGAGGTTATCCTCCAACAACTGCGTCTGTGTATTGTCAGAACGGCGCTTTGCGCGTTTCAGTACATTTCATTGCAATTTGCTTGATAAAAAAAAGTGCTCCGGGCCAATGAATGTCTGGGGCATTTGCATGCAAAACAGAACCCTCTTGATATTGCATTATGCTGCTCTTATTGCATTTGGGTTGGAAGGCTTTCGTTGCAAATTAATTAGGAGCCAAATACGCGGGGTGACAGTATATCATCTTTTTTCATTACACAACCAAATATTTTGTTGCATCTGCTGAAGATCGGTTACGTCAAACGTTTTGTTAAATTATCGTTCGTTTATGTTTTGAATGTTTTGTAAATGGTCGTTCGTTTATGTCTTGAACGTTTGGTAAATGATCTTTCGTTTTATGTTTTGAACGTTTGGTAAATGGTCGTTCGTTTATGTCTCGAACGTTTGGTAAACGATCGTTCGTTTATGTCTCGAACGTTTTGTAAATGATCTTTCGTTTATGTCTTGAACGTTTGATAAATGATTGTTTGTTTATATCTTGAATGTCTGGTAAATGGTCGTTCATTTATGTCATGAACGATTGGTAAATGGTCGTTTGTTTGTGTCCTGAACGGCTGGTAAATGGTCATTCGTTTATGTCTCGAACGTTTGGTAAATGATTTTTCGTTTATGTCTTGAACGTTTGGTAAATGGTCGTTCGTTTATGTCTCGAACGTTTGGTAAATTGTCATTCGTTTATGTCCCGAACGTTTTGGTAAATGATCTTTCGTTTATGTCTTAAACGTTTGTTAATGGTCGTTCGTTTATGTCTTGAACGTTTGGTAGATGGTCATTCGTTTATGTCACGAACGTTTGGTAAATGATCTTTCGTTTATATCTTGAACGTTTGGTAAATGGCCGTTCGTTTATGTTTTGAAAGTCTGGTAAATGGTCGTTCGTTTATGTCTTGAACTTTTGGTAAATGGTCGTTCGTTCATGTCTTGAACGTTTGGCAAATGGTCATTCGTTTATGTCTCGAACGTTTGGTAAATGATCTTTCGTTTATGTCTTGACCGTTTGGTAAATGGTCGTTCGTTTATGTCTTGAACGTTTGGTAAATGGTCGTTCGTTTATGTCTTGAATGTTTGGTAAATGGCCATTCTTTTATGTCTCGAACGTTTGGTTAAATGATCTTTCGTTTATGTCTTGAACGTTTGGTAAATGGTCATTCGTTTATGTCTCGAACGTTTGGTAAATGATCTTTCGTTTATGTCTTGAACGTTTGGTAAATGGGCGTTCGTTTATGTCTTGAACGTTTGACAAATGGTCGTTCGTTTATGTCTTGAACGTTGGGTAAATGATCGTTCGTTTATATCTGAAACGTTTGTAGATGATCTTCCGTCTGTGTCTTAAACTCTTGGTAATTGGGTCGTTCCCTTATCAGAACATAATTATGTGTTGTGGAAGAACGGTTTTTTTTTTTTTTTTTTTCATATCTAACAAAGCCGAATGTTTGATTCATTGCCTCTTTGTCTATGGCGTATAAGCAACTGATATTTCATTCTTGCGTCAATATCTTTACCATATGATCGATAGAGCGCCATGCTACTATCTGGAATTTGCTAATTAAGCAAGTACTGGTAGGAATATTCAATAATAAGTTTTCCTAGAAGCACGTGGATAATGGCTTTAAATTGTACACTAGGTATATATGGTAATTATGGAATTTAGCATATCTAATTATCTGATATGCGTAATTACGGGAGGCAAAATTACACCCTGGAATTCTATTTAATTAGGGGATGTAAATTTCAAAATGTTATTTTGATATTAAATACACTTCTCTGTAATGTTGACATTTTGGCGAGATGCATTCACCCTCACCCCCCAAAAATGATGTAATTTTTGATGCGAGATTTTAATATTTGCGTAAATTATTCTATTATTCGGGTCTACTTGCTTTTGTTTCAGAACAGTTTCCTTACATAATTATATCTATTTTTTTTTTTTTAGTTTTTCTGTAATTTTTCATCTGGTCTTTATTACTATTAAGAATATATTTTTTCCTGGTTCTAATATCTATCTGTCAGTACAAATCAGAATCACTTTGATTACTTTATTATTAGCGTCAGGACTTTGTCACTTTGAATTTTTTACAAGTCTCTCTCTCTCTCTCTCTCTCTCTCTCTCTCTCTCTCTCTCTCTCTCCCTCAGAGACCTTTTGATATGAAATGCACTTCTAAGATATTTTATTTATATAATTTGAAAATAAGAGATTAATATATATATATATATATATAAATATATACATATATATATATATATATATATATATATATATATATATATATATATATATATATGTGTGTGTGTGTGTGTTTTTCCAAGAAATGCAATGACACACTGAAAGGTTTAAAGTATTATATTTAAAAAAAAAGAAGAATGAAAACTTCATTACTTCGTTGTCAATTCGCCATCCACCTCAAACGAACGAAAGAAGAATAAACGCTAGAAGAAAACTAGACACAGATAATTCATTACCTTTATTTTAGACTTCCAAAATACGTCATTCTCTGTGCTGGGTGAAAGCTTATTTAACTCAGTGTTGCCAATGAGCAATTTCACCTTATTTTACGACGCTGGCATCTCCATAGCTTCGACTTGGGTGCTTGACAGGCCTTTAAATTATTCATGGAAGTGTATCATTATGTAAACTTGGACTGGCAACCGCCCCTTTTCCTAAAAAGAAAAGGTTTGGAAAATACATGAGCAGAGGGTACAGCTTTCTTCTCCTTTTAGCGTTTTTGTTGTTTTTTTTTTTCTTTATTTACATAGGCTGAACATGTATACCGTGGATGTTCTTTTAGTTTATTCAGTATGTATTACAAGGAAATGTGGGGAATGGATTGGAATTTCTTCCTGTTGTCGAACATTTCTCTTTGTTTCAGGTGCTATTTAATTTTAATTGTTGACTATTGCTCTAACTTTAGAGCGAACTATACTCCCATTTATTGAATATTTCTTTTGTTTAAAGTGATATTTCTTCTAATTGTTTGTCTATTGCTCTAATTTGAGAGTAACCTATACTCCCCCAAGATGAGATAGCCTATCTTCAGAGGTAGACCGTAACTTGGAGAGATCAAATTGTGTTTTAGAGACCATTGTTATCTTTTAAGTAATCATTTGATTTTTTTTAAATACAAAAATTCTTGAACTCTATTTTCATATATGAATATCTTCAGGTGAAAATTTTAATTTTAACCTTTCCTCACTTCGTTAATTGGCATCGGTTCTACGAGATTTTCCCTTCAATATTTTTACAGCAAACGTATGGCCCTAATAGAATATTAATGTTATCATATTTTACATCCTTCAAAAGTCCAGAAGTTCTCTGATATTGCGTATCCTTATATAAATGTTCAATTAACTTAATTCTTACTGTTTGTATGTATGACGATGTTATTATTTTCTTTCAGTTGTTTCCAAGAGTTAAATTTTCCTCTCATTTATTTTCTAATAACTTTAATCAAAGTCGCTTTGGTTATTCACCTACCGACACAATAATCATGCACTTATCGCCTATAAATATTAGTTTTTTGTATGTTTTGCCCCGAATACTGTAAGTTGTTGAAGTTTTAGGGTACTCTTTAGTTATGAAATAACCAAAATTTCGTTTGAAGTAGAGCTATTTAAGTACTGCATTATTATGGTCTTGTGAACTTGATTTCCATTTCTATTCACTTCTGAGTTTCATCCTTCCATTGATGGGTGGTTTTGTTGTGCATGAACATATAGTGTTCAGAAGACTCCAGAAGACTCCTTATCCATAGTGGCAATTTATTTAGTTCTGTAGGAGGTAAAAGCAAGCTTGCATATACTTATAAGAACGTCTCTCAAAAAGAATTACGTCAAAGCGAGCAATGTTTGAGATTCTTTATTGTATAGTTCAAATGGTTTGTTTATTGTGGTTTGCCATTTTTGGTTCAAACAATTCTCCTTCTCATCGGCGTCTTGTTTTTAACATCTGGTATGCATATCTTTCCATTTTTTTTCTTATCTTTGGAAAGGAAGCCATCGATACCTCGACATTTTAACTGTGATTGAAGGTTTAACTTTTATTTCTCCTTTTTTTTTTTTTTTTTTTTTTTTTTTTTTTTTTTTTTAAAGAGTACTGAGGTAGATACTATAGTCAATTCTTTTTAGTGAGGAAGATGTGCACCGACTCGCAGGGGTGCCCTTTTATCTCGGAAAAGTGTCCTGATCGCTGATTGTTGGACAAGATAATTCTAACCAATCAGATAGCAGGAAACTTTTCCGAGCTAAAAGGGCACCGCTACGAGTCGGTGCAAATGCG
>NC_090768.1:33596551-33597856 GCF_036898095.1 Palaemon carinicauda | reverse complement strand
AATTAAACGGGTCTATAATTAAACTTCCGACGATGATGTGTAGGGCAAGATGATTCTCCAGTCCCGCGCTATATTTTTCTATTCATGTGAAGTTACAGTGGTTGTTTTTTTTTTTTTATCAATGGATGCAGGTATGTGATTATGCATATATTTTAGAACGAGAACTATATACTTTTTATTATTATTATTATTATTATTATTATTATTATTATTATTATTATTATATATGTGTATATATATATATATATATATATATATATATATATATATATATATATATATATTTGTATGTATGTATGTATGTATGTATGTAAATTACTATATATATATATATATATATATATATATATATATATATATATATATATATATATAAGAATGGATACATATGTATATATGTGTATGTGTTTTTAAATACCGGTACATAATGTACCTATACACACAAAGGAAAGCGAAATTTAAGTTTGAATCTTTTTTATATAAAATCTTTCTATTACTAATGATTGACAATTAATGAGCTGCATCTTATTATTTTATTATTTCTAAATGAATCGTATTTAAATGTTTGTGTGTATAATTAGTGGCTTAGATATACATCAGTTACTTGAAAGAAAGCCCTAACTATTAACAATCAAGAATAAAAAGGGGAATATTCCTTGACTTAAAGATGCTTATAAAGATCCGTTTAGCGAAGAATACTAACAGAAATGGCGAGAATTGGAAGAACAACCAATTTGTTTCAGGTATGTGAAGACAGCATCAATGGCATTATATACACACAAGCGCTCAGAATGAGAAATAAAAGGGTGAAGGGAGGGGGGGGGGGTGGAAGAGGGGGTTGCAATAGATGTTTTCCTCTTTTACCAGAGTCAGAACGATGTTAAAAAAAAGGGAGTTCGCGCTATTATATAAATCACTTTGGGTACAGTCCATCGGTTACCAATAACGGTCTATGAATATATCTCCCAACACTTCTCTAATGATAAGGTATATTTCTTCCGTCTTCTCTAATACCTCCCCTCCACTTCCCTTCCTCCCCCTTCCTACCTCTTCTCATAACCTCCTTTCCCCCTCCCAACCACTTCCATCCCTGGCCCTTTTGCTTTCTCCATTAGTGAAGATTTTCCGTTTTTTTTTTCTTTACTGTTTTGGAGAACCTTTGGTTCAAATGATTCCTTGCTGTCGGTTTGAGGATAGATTTATAGATAAGGGGATTTTGGATACTTATTTATTCATTAATATAGAATTAAGTGCGCATAAATTTATATATGTCAAACAGTGGCATATATATATAAGTATATATAT
>NC_090768.1:33561551-33586551 GCF_036898095.1 Palaemon carinicauda | reverse complement strand
AGTTTATGTATGAAAGTTATAGTTTAATTTTATGGTTTATTTCATAAGTTGCCTACACTCTAATATGGAGGTATTGGTAAGAAGTGTATGTGATTGAAGGTGATAATAGATTTATGAAATTTGAAAGCAGTTACCATGGTATACCTTCTTTCCATGGTATGCCTTCCTTCCATGGTATGTCTTCCTTCCATGGCATGCCTCCCTTCCATGGATGACTTCTTTCCATGGATGCCTTCTTTCCATGGATGCCTTCTTTCCATGGTATGTCTTCTTTCCATGGTATGCCTTCTTTCCATGGTATGCCTTCCTTTTTTTCTTGTAGCAACTTACACTGCTTTTGAAGAACCTCCCGATAAGTAATCCTATCATTTGAAATGTAATATTCACCATTCTATTGAAGGTAAATCATTAGTTCTTGATATCATGATTTATGATGGAAATTCATATGGTGTGCATTTTAGACTCGGTACTTTTATGAATTAAAGATTTCAGTGTATCTGATATTATGAAACTAGGAAAAAGGAGGAAAAGCACTGATTCATCAATCTTTATCATTTGATTCCATTAAATCATATTTGTTGGTCTTACAATAATAATCCCAAATCACAATAAAAGCTTTTAAGCTTCTTATCTAAATATCCTTGAATTGGATTCGTCAGATTTCATACATTTTCTCTTATCTTCTTTATACCGAGTGTTGGAAACTTCTTTCCATCTTACCACGTTCAGTATTTCTCATTTCCCTCGCTCATTAGCAGTCCCGGACTCTTTGCTATTCAAAGATAAATATAACATCCCAAGTTCTTTTTATTCCTATTTTTTACCAACTTAAAGCAAACTATCTCTGGGGAAGAAAAAAGACGCCAGAAATCTTCATGGAGGGGCGCTCATTCCGGCGTACCTTAATATCGTTCTTATAAATCTTTATTATCTTTCCTGCTTAAAACTCTGGTTACTGCGGACCAAGAACAGATAATCCGTGAAACGAGAGAGAGAGAGAGAGAGAGAGAGAGAGAGAGAGAGAGAGAGAGATAATGTTCTGGAAGTGTATTAAGGAGGAGGCAAACTTGTATCTGATTCACTCCCAGCAAGGGAGAGAGAGAGAGAGAGAGAGAGAGAGAGAGAGAGAGAGAGAGAGATAATGTTCTGGAAGTGTATTAAGGAGGAGGCAAACTTGTATCTGATTCACTCCCAGCAAGGGAGAGAGAGAGAGAGAGAGAGAGAGAGAGAGAGAGATGATAATAATTTCTTGAAATGTATGAAGGAATAGGCGAACTTGCATTCTTCAATCATTTCCAGCAAGAGAGAGAGAGAGAGAGAGAGAGAGAGAGAGAGAGAGAGAGAGAGAGAGATAGTAATAATAATACTTTTCTTGAAATGCATGAAGGAATAGGCAAACTTGCTTGTGTGAATCGTTTCCAGTTCTAGAGAGAGAGAGAGAGAGAGAGAGAGAGAGAGAGAGAGAGAGAGAGAGATGATAATAATAATTTCTTAAAATGTATGAAGGAATAGGCAAACTTGCATTCGTGAATCATTTCCAGTTCGCTTCTGGTACATTAGGTCCCCATTACAGATAATGATAGTCTCATATCGTGATCCTCGCCCGCTGATGGGTACTCGAAAAACGTTAAAGGCATCAAACGTTCTTGCTACGGACTTCATTGCGAAGTGTATCCCGAGCTTCCTTGCTCGTAGATACCGAAATGGGCTGGATGCTGCAAAGAGGAGATCGCATCTTGCAACGTTAGCAATCTGCAGGATTAAGTTTCGCGTGGGCCTTTCTTGTTAATTTGAAAAAAAATATGTAGTTGGTTTCCTTCGTGTTTTTTTTTTCTTGATTTATATTCGCCTAATGACAAAATATTCATTGAGTGGTTTTTATGGTACTTTATTTTTCCAATTTTGATTTTAATTGGTACTGCTTATACGTTGAGTTTTTACCTTTTCCCAAGTAGCGTTTTGACAAATATTCAAAACTATTTTAGTATTTTTATATTTAATTAGATTGTTTTATTTTATGGAATTTTTCTCCCTTTTTTTTAATGTCCATGTTCCATTTTCCTACAGCGAATGAGTTCAGGGTTCTTAAAGTTATATTCCTCGTCTATATTTCTAATCTGTTCATCGAGTTATCACATCAGTGATTTTTCTTCCATCTCATCCTCGGCTATTTTACCACCCATGTACTCTTCTTTTTCTACCTCCGACTCTCACTCCCCTTCTCCCCTCCTCGTTTCTCTTTTCCTTCCTACTCCTCCCATTCCTCATTTCCTTCCTGCTCCTCCTCTCATTCCTCATTTATTTCCGCCTCTTCCCATTCTTCCTTTCCTTCCTAATCTCCAAATCTTCCTTCCCATTTTTCCCCTTCCCCATCCCCACAAACTCCTCTCCTCTTCCTCCCCCTACTTATTTTTCGCCCTCTTCCTCATCTCCTGATCCCCCTCTGTTCTCCCTCACCCCTACCAATGTCTCCCCTCCTCCTCCCCCTAGCTATTCTTCCCCCTACCTATTCTTCCCCCTCTCTTCTCCCTCACACCCAAATCTTCCTCTTACTTTTCCTCTTCCTCGTCCTCCTCCTCGTCTCCACCTTCGCCTGCTATTCGTCATAATCGTTCATTTATGATCACTCTCAAAGGTCGCTCGGCTATAATGCATCAGTTCATCGTGTAGCGCCGTAATGAAATCTGAATTATTGAAGGAGCCTGTGTCTATAATTCATTCGCGCCTATATTTTATGGAAATTAGCAAACAGAAATATTTATACCTTATAAAGCGGGCCTACTGTAATGCCTAAGGAACCGGGAAACATGTAAAAAAAAAAAAAAAAAAAAAAAAAAAAAAAAAAAAAACTTTTTATTTTGTCTGTTGCCGCGTGCGTCTCAGTTTTTGATCTCAGAGATTTTTATTCAGGATGAACAGATTTCATCATATCGCTTTGCCTGGAGGCAAACATTCAGTAAGCAGCGTCTCCGAGTCAAGCTTTGAGAAATATCGCAGTGACATCTTTGTAACAATAAGATCTCATGGAGATGCTACTGACTGTATTATGGCTGTGTTTAAAGTTGGCTCTCATTTAGGAGTTGATTTTTTGTATCGTGCAGCCACTCATATGATATGTATACGATATATCAAAATTATGATATGTAAATCGGGTTATAAGGAATAGGAAATTATCAAAGCGAGAGAGAGAGAGAGAGAGAGAGAGAGAGAGAGAGAGAGAGAGAGATTAACTTTTTTAGTTATAGTTATATATAACCTGTCTTCTGTATACTTAGACACCGACTTTATCGTTTAATGGTGATACTGAGGGACTCATTATACATATCTTATTTCAGTATTCATTAAAAAATATATATTTTTGTAAGTTACTCGTTTTTCTCCCTGCTTTGAATTTTTCATTTATTTCAGAACTATTTTGAGTAAAAATTACGTTGAAGCAAGAGATAGATTGTCAGGTGCATAAGCCAAACACTTAATATATACGCATCACTATAACATATACTGTATGTAATTAACACCGTTTAATCTTACTGTATACAAACAATTGAGAGTAAATAATTACATTATTATATTGTTAAAGATTATTGACTACAGATTTAACAGAAAAATCAACTATGTAAGAGATTCAACGCAATGTCTTTTCAAAGCAAAAGCAAAGGCAATGATTTTTCCCGATGGCCTCTTCTGAAGAGAAAAGAGTAAACCATTCGGTAGGGTTACCGTTCTGAGTTACTCCAATATATACATATATATCTACATGTTATTGGATTTGTTCTGTGTCACCGAGCACCTGCCGGGCCATTTTAGGTAATAGAAAACGCTACCATTTCCCTATTTCATAGTTATGGTAAGGGACGCCCTTGTTATAAAGGCCGTATTCTTTTGTGTACCCACTACTCAGACAGCGTGTGCTCTTTCAATTTTCCTGTCCTTTATCGGATCAGTGTTCTTGTGTACGCTCTGTGTTTTATTTTGGATTTATGGGTGCTCTGTAGTTTCATATTGGCGTTTGTTTCCAAGGTTACATGGTTTTGACGATATTATTTTTTTCACCTTGATTTTTCATCTAAAATTATGTCAATATGGTTCTTTATGACGGCACAATTTTTAAATTAAAGTAAAGCACATTGTTTAGAAGCGATTTATATTATGCTGAACTAGATCTCAAGAAAGCATCAGTTCGAGATATATTAAGTCGCAACATAGTATTTAAATTAAAGTAAATAGCTATTATTCCATTAAAAGCTACTATTTTATCATATAAACAAAAATTTGTATTTTTCAATATAGATAGAACATCATTTATTGAAGATTTTTCTAAATGTTCTTTGTCAGCTTTAGTGTAATCAGAAGACTGTGATTTCGAAGAGAATTCCAGGGATGTAACTTTATTAATATAACAATTATCGTAAAAACGACACCATTCGAAAAATTTACATAATTCATTATTGTTAAATGATAATAATGTCATCTTTCTTGATCTGTAGTATAGACGATTATATCTTGAGCCAGAGTTATATACAGTATATCACTATAAAAAAGAGAGAAAAAAAGAAAAAAAATCACAATACTTCTTCTATCAAGGTTGCACCATCACCTTTAATAACAGTCGTTCCTTCATCAGAGATTAAACCTCCTAATTAAATGGAAATGTATTTTTGATCCTCATCGAATCCGATATTTTCCCCCCGCAGAAATTCTTCAGTATTTGCCATAAAAAAAAAAGATGGAAAAAGATTCGTATCATTCCTGGCGCTCTTGGGAATGCACAGGTTATTGAAAAAGATGACGTCGGGAACGCCTCCTTACGCAAACACTTGATAGACGGGACCTCGTCGTAAACAGTCTGTTCGCTGCAGCAGATTTCCTCCCGGCTGTTTCTCGAAAACGATTTGTTTACTCTGGCGTTTTTTTTTTGTCTGTTGTTGTTTTTCATAGTTTATTTTGCGTATTTTTGGGCTATACATGTATATGTACAGTATGTTTATATATATATATATATATATATACATATATATACGTATGTATATATATATATATATATATATATACATTTATACGTTTATATATGTGTGGCATATAGACTGACATAAAGACCTTTGACAGACGAGAGTGGAATGACCCGTCTGAGGTCTTTGTCCTGCAGTGATCTAGCAACGGATGATGATGATGATACACATACACACACACACACACACACTCATATATATATATATATATATATATATTATACATATAGCCCACATATACTTACACAAACATAATAGAAAGGAACGTCCCATAGGAGAGTGAAAGGTCTCATACCTCCGAATTAAAAGAAGAGGTTCCCGAATAAAGTCATTTGTTCAGTGTAGTATTCATTCAACCTTCCGCTTCGTTAGTCGCCAACAAAAACACTAGTGTTGTCAAGCGAAGCGCGCGGGGCAGGAGAGGAAACTGCGCCATCTATATGAAAATCTAAAATAAATATACCTTAGAAAGCTAGAAAAGCGGTATAGAACATGCTCGAGTATTTTCTGTGGTATGTTTCATCGTGTCCAAGCCATTTCGCTCGCAGGGAAAGAATGTTAAGTAAATATATGTATTTTTTGGGCCGAAGCAGTAAATGGAAGGCCAACCCTTTGACTGTCTGTCCCCGTGTGTATAAAATCGCCTTCGGAGCAAATACGACCGTCCCCCTTTTTATATTTATTATTCCTTTTGCCGGGAATTTGCCTACCGGTCCTTCTGATTATTTTTAATTGCCATAAAAGTAACCTAGAAAGGTTTTTTGCTCTACAGTTCTCTTTTTCCAATGTCTTGAAATTTATTTGAATTTTTTTTTTTTTTTTTTTTTGAGATTGGAATGATTCGTTAAGAGGATGGGAATAGGGAGTAACTTTCCTTAAGAGATTGGAAGCAAGTGCTTTCAGTTAAATATGGTAAATCATGGAAATAACCTCCTTTCTCTCTCTCTCTCTTTCCCCCCCTCTCTCTCTCTCTCTCTCTCTCTCTCTCTCTCCTCTCTTTACTTGAGTGAAAGAGAGAAAAAGTCAGAGTGAGAGATAATGATATACGTTGGTCTGTCCATCCGATTGTCAATAATAATCTTGGCCAAACCTTTTCAGTTATGCATATTCCTCCCCCCTTGAATTATACCTCGGATTCCGTATTAATATGATAGTTAATGCCATTGCATGCAAGAACTGAACCTATTCCCCAGTTTGGTTTTCTCTATTTATTATTTCCAAACGTCCGAATTGCGTCGAGTAGGGAAAAGGTAGATAAAGTAAATTATTCATGTATCTCTATTCATAAAAATCGAAAGAACCTAAATTGTAGATTTATGATGCATATTTGGGGATATGAAATAAAAATTCAAAAGTGTAAGGATTATTTTATTCTCATCATCATCATCATCTCTTCCTACGCCTATTGACGCAAAGAGCCTCGGTTAGATTTCGCTAGTCGGCTCTATCTTGAGCTTTTAAATCAATACTTCTCCATTCATCATCTCCCACTTCATGCTTCATTGTCCTCAGCCATATAGGTCTGGGTCTTCTAACTCTTATTTTATCCTAGGATGCAGGAAATGTTGCTCCATAAATAACCCGTAATTATCTGTTATTCCTCTTCTTTCCCACCGTTATCCCTACATTAAGGGGTCGGTTGCCTTGTGCACTCTCTCCAGTGCCTTCTATCAAGGCATCCTCTTCCATAACGTAAGTTGTCTATTATCGTCGGCTAATATGAACTTGAGAAATATCATTTTCTCAAAACATCTTTCCACGCTGACAAAAAGTGAGTCGAACAAGAGTACATCGGTACACATGGGCGAATAAATAACAAAGGAAAAAGATGAGCATCGGCAAGCGCAAAGCGATTTGACTTGGAATGAGAATGAACGCTTTATGGTAAAAGGAAGCAAATATATTCCTTTCAAAGTTGGTGGTGAAGTAGCGCAAATATCTTTCCCGGCGAGGCTCCTGCCGTTGCTACTGGAGTCTAAAGCATGGTCGCTCTATTGTTGTTGTTAATCAGTTGAGAGCATTCTTTTACCTGAATCAGGCATATTGTTTCCCTTATAGCCTGAGAAGTCCCCCATTGTTAGGCGACGTCCATGCTGCGCGCGGGCTATTGTTCTCATAACAACAACCTCTATGGGTGGATTTGAAATTTTATAACCTGGGTTTTACAAAGTTAACTGTGTTATTGGGACGCCCCCTCCCCCACCCGTGCCCCCACAGAATGGAGGAAAGGCGTCTTTGCAGTGCTCTTGGGCTTGGCGAAGAAGTATGGTTTTACGAATTTGGAGGAAAGAATAGCTTTACATTTTGTCTCCGCCCACGTCTGTTCGGCGTGTGCGTGCAACTGCATTCCATGTAAAAGATCCTAAAGATTCGCAAATGTTTCTGCGAGGCAATTTTATGGGCTCGGTGCTTTCGTTTCCTTGCCGTGCCTTGTCGCAGTTTTAGTTGTTTATTAGTCTAGTATTGGTAATTGTATTATTACTATCGCATTTGTAGCTGCTGTTATAATCATTCGAATGCTGCTACACTGCCACGAAAACTCTGAAACCTAATGTAATTGTACACTTGGGATTTTCAAATTCAAACTATTGATTTTAGGTTTGTTTTTCTGTAAGCGAGTTGTGGTAAAGCTGCCCTTACTTCTTAATGCAAATGAATTAAATGAAATAAAAGCGGCCATGATAATCTTTTTAAAGATAAAGTTTCATGAATTAGGGGAAGGAATCATATTCGCCTTATTTATACGTTTCTGTGAAGAAAAACCTATAATTTTAATTATATTCCCCTTACGCACCTAACCTTAAGATTTTAAAATATATAATATAGAGCTGAGATTCACATCTCCGTTCCCTTGCGGTTATGACCTAGGGATAAGATATTCTCTCTCTCTCTCTCTCTCTCTCTCTCTCTCTCTCTCTCTCTCTCTCTAAATTATCTCTTGATATGCAAGTCATAAATTCCCAATGAGGTTTGGAGGTTTTATATAGATATCGTTATTAGGAGTGGATGGGTTTAGGGAACCTGAGTAAGGAAGGCGGTAGAAGGTGGTTGGAAAGGGGGGGGGGGGGGTTAGATTACGTTTGGTGGTTTAAGGGAGGGAGGGGGGAGGGTTGGCTGTATATTCCAATTCGTGTTGATGGGAGACTTTTATTCCTGTCTTCCCCCATCGTATTTAAGATGTGGTATAATTTTGATTTCGTAATCGTCCTTATTTTGATCAGGATGGAAGATGGTGATGATGATGATGATGATGACGATGATGATATGATGATGATGATGATGATGATGATGTTAAAATAAGGACGTTTGGGAAAACAGGTGTGAAGCTGAGATTGATTTATCGATTTTTTTTTTTACTGGTGATCAACTTCATGGAATATGCAACTTAAAGCTCTGTTAATATGCCAAAAATGCTAAGTCACGAAGGTGGAGAATTTATAAATTTCTCTCTCTCTCTCTCTCGCTCTCTCTCTCTCTCTCTCTCTCTCTCTCTCTCTCTCTGTATATATATATATATATATATATACATGTATATATGTACGTACGTATATACACACACACATATATATATATATATATATATATACTGTATATATATATATATATATATATATTATATATATATATATTTATATATACTACACTTAGAACATAATTTGCAAATCTAAACAGCGAAAAAAACATCACATAGAGCTGAAATTAAATATGTATATTCTTGGGTTAGGAAATACAATTGAATGAAATCACTCTGTTATATGTAGCCTTACACGTACTTATCATTTTATATATAAACTATATAAATATATCAACATAGATATAAATAATTTATATAAATATCAACGTTTTATATCGTATTCGTCTAATGCTTGAACAAAGTTGTTTCCAATCGCATTCTGACAAAACGTAAAACGGGTGTTTTTGCATTTCATCCTCAAACAACGTTCGCGAAGGAATAAAAAAAGTCGAATGGTATTTTTCTACCCATTTCTCTCTCGCAATTCTAACACTAGCATTGTTTCTTTTTGTGTCTTACATACATTAGTCGTAAATTATCGTGCTTCACATTCTTTACTTTCATTTTGTACCAGAAGATTTATTTCAGTTTTATTTTTCTAAAAAGCTGTTGTAACTCGTATTTTCTTTTTGGTTTCCATCACCGTAAATTCACTCTCTTTACAGTTTGGACTTTTTTAATACAACCTCTAAATTAGCATGATTTACTCGAGCGCTACACTTGAACAGCTCGAGAAAGAAACACGTGTAATTAGTGGACACTCGGTAATTACACCCCATACTGTGTTTGGTTCAATTAGTCGTAGGGCTTTTAATTAGGGCGACTAGAGAAAGAAATATGAAGACAAGATAACTCGATTAATGTTAGAGGAATAGCAGAAAGCTCTGTAAAGATATAAACAACTAAATGTTAAGTTTGCATTTTCAAGCAAAGGTCGATTAGAGCGTAAAGACAAATTCTATTTTTCCTCTTTTTGAAAGACCAGTTTTTGTCTTGAATATATGCATATGCTGTATGTCTTCATGTGTTTATATATATTCATATATAGATTTATGTATGTATATATATATATATATATATATATATATATGTATATATATTATATATGTATATATATACAGTAAATATATATATATATATATATATATATATACATACATACATACATAAATCTATATATATGTATATAGATATTTATATGTATGTGTGTGTATATATTATATGAGTGTGTATGTACGTATAAGGCTTGAAGCAGTGGCCGCAATTCTCACTTGTTGGGAGGATCAATCAATCAACAGAGGATGCTGTTACTGAGTGGTGCAAGGAAAAGACCTACTAAGTAACTTGAAGCTTTTGCCCGGCTGGGGTTGCTTCTCTAAAGTAGAAAATTGGTGTGTGTATATACAGAAGGTAACTGGCTTTCCGTGGCATCAAATTATACAGTAATTAATAAATTTTAATTATATAGTAGTACTATTGAATCAGTAGAACTTCAAAAGTTCAAAGTTGCAACAAATGTTTTCATGTTGGACAGGCTGACATAAGTCTTTTTATAGTTTATATATGACATATCTGTTTTGACGTTGTTACTGTTTTTTGAAGGATTTACTGTTAATTTGTTCTCATCATTTATTTATTTCCTTATTTCCTTTCCTCACAGGGTTATTTTTCCCTGTTGGAGCCCTTGGGCTTATAGCATCTTGCTTTTCCAACTAGGGTTGTAGCTTGACTAATAATAATGATAGTAATAATAATTAGTGTGTATCACAGAATAGTTTTTTATATAGAATAGTGGTTTTTTTTTATATAATACATTCGTAGAAGTTATTGTCCTGGAATGTATAAAAATGTCACGCCATTAATGCTAGTTGTCCTATAAGTATTTCAGTTGTTAACCCCTTTATCCGACTATGTAGGAAAATAATACATTTTACAAGAAGCCCACGAATGAATAAATCGGTAATCCGTGTATTTCCAAATCCACTGCGTATCTACGCTTCCTTGGACTGGGAAAGATCCATCCACATGTTTTGAAAATTATGATTTTTCAGTGGATGGTGATCGAACATGTGGTCTTTGTTGGGCTTGCAGCACAAATGATTTTCGTTTTCCATGTGCTCCTCTCTCTCTCTCTCTCTCTCTCTCTCTCTCTCTCTCTCTCTAAATAATGTTCAATATTATGAGACGTTTCCTATAAGTGTAATTTCAAGTAGATCCTTCAATTATTAAATTGATTATATATATATATATGTATATATATATATATATATATATACATATATATTTATAATATATATATATATATACATATATATAATATATATATGTATATATATATATATATATATATATTCATATTATTCACAATAACTGTCTCTCTCTTTCTATCTCTTTTTCTCTCTTTTTAATGCTCTCTTTCAATTGCTCAAATAAAATTGAATATTATGAGACAGTTCCTGTAAGTGTAAATTTCATTTAATCCTTCAGTGATAAAATTTTATATATATATATATATATATATATATATATATTATATATATATATATATATATATATATATATATCTTAATCAGAATAACTATTCATAATAACTAAACAATAATAATCACAACAACGCCAACAGCGAGATGAAATACAGACAGAAATACCTGGACGATCTTCTGCAATCGGTACTGGAAAGGAAATTCCAGAGAAATCTTCTTTATGTTCTGAGAAATCGTGATAAGCTGAGCTGGATCACAACCCCCCCCCCCCCCACGTCTCACTACCCCCTCCGCTTCCCCCCCTCCCCGTTTCTTCTTCTACCCTTTCCTCGCCAATACTTCCTTTGCTTTTGAAGCCGCGTGTCCTTCTTCTGTCCATCTCCAGACACCTTTAACGTTATTTTGGGCGGCGTATCGCTTTAGATTTTCCTTTCACAAGATCCGATCAGCAGAATCTTGGTGTTGGCTGGAAGAAGGTAAAGACGTATTACCCGAACAAAATTTGGACTTCGGGCGGCTTTTGTTATCGGGTTGTCTTGTACACACGTACATACAGATTTGTATGTAGTTGTGTATTTATATGTATATGTATTATATACCTTTATATATAGTACTATTATATATATAATTTAAATATATATATATATATATATATATATATATATATATATATATATCTATATATATATATATATATATAAAACGAATATATATATATATATATATATATATATAGTATATATATATATATATATAGATATATATATATACATATATATATTTACATACACACACATATATATATATATATATATATATATATATATATATATATATATATATATATATATATATAAATGTGCGTGTGTCTATACTTCTATATATGTACATTTGAATGCATGTAATTAGAATCTTTGGTAAAGGAATTTAGTCTCTTCGTTTTGTGGTACTGTATTGTTCGTTGCATTCAGTTTGAAAGTAGCGACTACTTCGATGCACTGGCTTTATATCTCTTGATTTATGAGTCTCAAGACAAAGGCCATCTAGGTCAAGAATTCTGCGTCCTGTTCTTACTTCACATGCCTCAAAATTGGTTTTCGTCCTGATCTCAGTATTTTTTCTCTTTGCAATACTAAAGCTTTTATTCTTTTTTTTTCAGAAGCCAACTTTAAGCATATGATCTTGTTTGATGTAAATCCCATGTATCAGTTATTGGTTTATTTTTTATCATAATTTAAATCGACTATAAAACAGGCCAGTTTACTATAAAGTTACAGTTAGTCCTATTTTGATATCCAGTTTATTTAGATACTTTTGTTTAGAGTTAAGACTTATCTGGCAACCTAAACTTATCAGTAGATTCACCCTATATTACTGACGTGCAGCGGCTGATATCCATTATTTAAACTTTAAAGGAATTAAATCAATCTATTAAAAGAAACTTTAAGGATTTGATTGTAACGTTTATTGTAACTAGACATTATACCATTTTTTAAAAATTCCCAAACAGGGTTAAAGTTTATAGTTTAAGTACACACTATTTCGATACCTTTACATCGAAGAAGAACAATTCTGGTATGGATGAAATACTCTTAAGACTACAGCTGAATTTTATTTCTTCCCCAAGAAAGATTTTCTTTTATAGCAGAGTTTCGTGACCTTTGAAGTTTCAGCTTTTTTACTTCAAAAGTTTTTAAGTTTAGATCTTTTGAGATTATGCTTTTGTTCTGTTTCTTCTTCTACTTTGAAATCCAGTCTTCATATTAACACTGAAATTAACTGAGAGCTATCTTTTGTTACAAAACATATATGTGTTATTTTAGCCCATCATGACTATCAGAAGTAAAAGGAGAGAGAGAGAGAGAGAGAGAGAGAGAGAGAGAGAGAGAGAGAGACTGAAATTAATCGAGATTTATCTTGTACAAATATTCCACATGTGATTTTTACCCAGCCACCCAGAAGTAAGAGAGAGAGAGAGAGAGAGAGAGAGAGAGAGAGAGAGAGAGAGAAAGGAAGGAAGGAAGGTGCGGGAATTGTTGATGATGGAGGAATGATCGATGGATTCTGGCAGCCGCAGCTAAGAGAAGGTGAAAATGACGATCGAAGCATCAACTAATTCTTTGTGTGGTGTAATGATGGTGGCAGGGCTGTTCGACAGACACATTCATAAAAGCGTCGTTCAGAAGAGCTCCAGGTCTCTCTCTCTCTCTCTCTCTCTCTCTCTCTCTCTCTCACTTAGTTCTGATAGCCTGGATGTGTGAAAGTCACACGTGAAATAGCTATAACAACAGATAAGTTATAGTTAATTACTTTCTCTCTCTCTCTCTCTCTCTCTCTCTCTCTCTCTCTCTCAAGTTTACGCATTGCTTTTTATAACGTCGTGTCCTGATATACAAATTTCTATTTCTTGAAATATATTATTTAGAGAATATTTCTATTTCTATGGTTCTTGTACTTCATATACTTAATCTTTTTTTTTTTTTTTTTTAAACGATTAGTTTCCTGGCATTTTTATTTCACGAAATAACTACATGTTATTTATAATACTGAAGTCCTTGTTTAGCTACTCAAATGCAGTTTTGATGATTGCAAAGCGTTTGAATATTTTTCCGTTTCAAATACGCACAATCTTCCGTTATGAAATAAATAACTTCACAAATTTATTGAGGATGATAATTTAAAAATTACAGTATTCTTTATGGTAATTCAACTGCTGAGTGATAAAAGGCTGTTATTGAGTTTCTAAGAACAGGAATTGGAAGAGCAAAGGGTTGAGGCCTGCAGCCTCATCCATCGTAAACGATTGATTGATTTAAGGTTTTCTGGCATCCTGACATCTAAGGTCATTGACGCCGCCATCGTAAACGAGTCTTAAAATTTTATATAGAGGTTTTTATTTACTGTTTAACAGAACCTCTACGTAGGTTTTCTGTTTACGTAGAAGTTAGGGATGTCAATGCAATTTTTCAGTTACGCAAGTCTCGGCTCTTTTGGTTATGTTTTACAATGTAGACTTTATCCCATGTTTCTTGTTTGTGCATAGACAAATAGATAGATAGATAGATAAAACAATGATATCTTTCAGATGATTGGTCGCACAGTCAGGTAAACATTAACTAGCAAACAAGTAGATAAATGTGCTAAACGACGTATACTATATCAGACATTTTATTTTTTTCTATATTTTTCTCCAACTGAATATTATACCTAATTATATTCTTTGCTTTAACAAAAATGTTTATATAGAATAAAACTAAAAGGCACGAAGTAAATAGTCTTTAATTTACTTGGATGTTATATGTTAAAAAAGAAATAACTTGCTCTATCTGTCTGAAAGGTTAGCTTTAATGGTTAATGACTTTTGTAAATAATTAACGTCATCACATTTACCTCGAAAACTTTCAAAAAGAGTTGGAAATAATCAGAAAAAATCTTCATGCAACTTGTAAAGGTCAGGAGTGAAAATTGAAGCGTTTTTCATCTACTTCTCTTGCGTAAAAATAGGATTTTAACAGACATTAATGAGGCGAGTTTTTTTTTTTTTTTTTTTTTTTTGTTAGTGTACCTATAGTATATTCACAATTTTTTTTTTATTTATTTATACGTCTTTGTTCTATTTGAATACATCACCAATACCTGATGAAAACTGGCCAAACCCCATGTCTGAGACCTTTGTCCTGCAGTGGACTAGAAACGGCTGCATTTGTTGTTTTTGTTGTTGTTGTTGTTCAATTTGAATAAATCGCGGGCGAAACGTCTTTACTTGTCCAGCTAATGATAGTAAAATCTGGAATTCATTAATTACTCACGTTGAAAATAAAGATAGAAATTCCTTAGTGAGGAGTTTCTTAGACGCCTCTATGTTACCAAGTGTCTTTTCCAATCGCTACAGAACACTTTTGAAACTCCGCACCAAGAGGAAGTAAGAAGAGGCTGAAAGGGATGGGAGGAAGATTTAAGAGGAAGCCTACTGCCGAGGGAAACTCTGGCGAGGTCTTCATCTCTGAGAGGAAACAGTAAATGCGAGCTCGCTTTTATTTTTCACCAATGAGGCAACACTGGGAGAGAACTCTCGGGGTTTTTTTCCCCTTAGGCTCTTAAGCGATCGATATCCAGCTATCTCTGCATTTCTATGGCCACGACCACAAAGTCAGGGTTCTGGAAAGAAATTATTATTATTATTATTATTATTATTGTACGTTACCCGTTCGTTCGTTTTAGATTGTTTTACCCTATGTAAAACACGGGCTCTTGCGTTGACAGTTCGTAAGTACGCGACCCGTCAAAAATGACGACTAAATATTTAGATAGATATCCACGCACACGCGCACACGCGTATAGATTCAGCCCCTCCTTCTTCCGTCTCGGGGTACCCCACTCTCACCTCCGTCACCGGATATATATATATATATATATATATATATATATATATATATATGTGTGTGTGTATGTATTTATGTATGTATGTTTGCATGTATATATAGCCAGACACTTGCTCTTTATTATATAGGGTAGATAATAATGGTTGATTATTATTATTATTATTATTATTATTATTATTATTATTATTATTATTATTATTATTATACGGTGACAATTATTTGCGCTTCCTCTTCTCTCTCACCCTATTGAGGCCATTTGGCTTGTCGCATTCTATATTTCCAACTAGGGATGTAATGATACTTTCCTGGCTTCTCTTGGCATGTGTACTTTTTAAAATTGGTGCGTACAAAAACTCTCCACTCGTAGGCCCCGAATCGTATTGCGTCTTGATTGAAATCTAAACGTGCTTACTGCGTATGTGTAGTTAATCGTGATAAGTGTTTGCCTATTTGCAGTATCTGAATGGTCCCCGATATACACGTCTATGCTGTGATACAAATCTATTTAAGCTAACCACTTTTCGTTAGTTAACCACTCTTCGTTTGATTTGGAGTTCAAGTTAGTTGAAGCGAAAGGCATATAGGGTATCTAGGCAGTCGTTTTGAATGTCGTCTAGTTTTTTCCTGGAATCTGGTTAGAGATAAGGGTGTTTGGAATTTCTCGTATTGACTGCATAACTGCGCTTGTGTGTATATTCGTTGATGTTTTCAACTGTGTTTGTGCGTGTGTTTATTGGTGTTATTGAGCATTTTACCTACATCGTCACTTATATAGGAGTCTGAACTTACTTGTTTTTTTAGTTAACGTAATCCATCTTTAAAATCATATACCGTCAACTTAGTGATGTGGTTAGTTCGTTTGGAACTTGAACTCAGGATTGACTGAATGATATCTTTTTGTAAGTCATAAATCTGTTTTGATTCTTTGTTTGAGTAAAAAGAAAATACTTTTCATATTTTCTTTCATTGGATCTATATCTTGTTGATTCTGCTCCAACTACTGCAATGATTAGTGGTATTAATTTTTTCCTACGTTTTCCTTTGCTATTTGATAAAAACAATATTCATTTAGCCATATCATAATTATAATTTAGATTTTTATTTATATCCACCCGAGTAATCAAAATAATGATAATTATCATCATAATGCAGTAGAAAAAATAGGCCCCCTGCAGGTAAGTTTTAATACTGTGTTTAATTTTGGAGGCTTAGCATGCGATAGCGTGTCCTGGGTAAATACAGGGTATCGCCCTAACTCACAGAGGGTTATAATTATGTTAAATTATTTACAAAGGATTTTTTTTACGGGAAGAGATGATTAGGTTTCAAGTCGGTAGTTTTGCAAGTATTTTTAGACCTCGGCCTAATTCGAGTGTGTGGGTTGGTAATTCATATACTCATGTACACAAATTCTACATGATGCATACACTCGTGTGCACAGAAATTCTACCGGGTTGCATACACTCGTGTACACAGAAATTCTACCGGGTTACATACACTTATGTACATGGAAATTCTACCGGGATGCACACACCCTTGCATGCAGGAATTCTACCGGGATACATAACTCATGTACACAGAAATTCTACCGGAATACATACACCCGTGTACACAGCAATTCTACCGGGGTGCATACACTCGTGAACACAGAAATTCTACCGGGATACATACACTCGTGTACACATAAATTCTACCGAGATGCACACACCCTTGAACACAGAAATTCTACCGGGATACATGCACTCGTGTACACAGAATTATACCGGGGATGCACACACCCTTGTACACAGAAATTCTACCGGGATGCATGCACCCGTGTACACAAATTCTACCGGGTTGCATACATTCGTGGACACAGAAATTCTACCGGGTTGCATACACATGTGTACACAGAAATTCTGTTGGGATGCATACAATGTGTACTTGAAATATCTTTACAATAAATGATGCTAGTGTTCAAATATCGTAATAGGCATTGAGGATTTATCTTAAGACGAAACGTTACCCGAGAAGTAGCATATTATTTTGAAACCGTTGCATGACTAAAAAGGTTGATGTGAGGAAGGAAAACCAAAATTACCGGTTCTTGCTGTAATAAAATCAAGTTTCATTTACGTAGATTCTTAGTTCAATTTTTTTTTTTCACAATTTCCCTCAAATAAATTATTTTATATATCTTTATGCAGGGAATCTCTTTAGCCTCTATATAGCTTTAATGTTGAAAAGGCTGACATAAATCTCTGTTTATTGTTGATATATGAAAGGTCTTTTTTTTTAATGTTGTTACTGTCCTCGCGATATTTTACTTTAAGTGTTCATTACTTCTCTTGTAGTTTATTTATTTCCTTGTTGGAACCCTTGGACTTAAATCATCCTGCTTTTCCAACTAGGGTTGTATCTTAGCCAGTGATAATAATAATGATGATAATAATATTCTTAGATTTTGTTTCGTTTAATATATCAGGACTTTTTATTGTAATAGGTTTTAAACTTTTGCGTTTATTTTTTATTATATTTTGGGCAGTTGCTACAGGATATAATGTATTCACGGTTCAGCTTTATGTTTGCAAGTTTTTCCCCCCCGATCACACTGAATGAAATGTTGGTGTAGAGGCCTAGGAAATGAAATCCGTCTATTACAACACGAACAATTGCCCTATTCATGAGTCTGTGATGCAGATAGGAGTTATTATGCCAGTAATTCGGGGATACACCATTTTTCAATTGATCACAGTTGCACCAATGTATAACCCCAGGTAGCACAGTATGAACTTGTCAAAGGTGGATTAATTTTGCAATTTGCTTTTATTAATGGTGGAAACGTCACCGAGAGAAATGAGATGGGAGACAAGTGAAGCGAAAACATAGGAGAAACTGTAATTCTGATTAAAAACATTTGATATGAAACAAAATGTCCTCTTCGATGCGCACGGGATTAATTGGTTTTCGTGTGTCAGAATGATTGATATATATTATACAAGGAACTCTTGTTAGTCCACGAGAAATTCTGCATGCTGGACATTGTGAACCAAAAAGAAAGGATTAATAAATAAATTTTGATATTTTCGCCAGCTACTCAATTTAAGTAAGCTCTCGTCTCTTGTATACGGACTTGAGTACTGCATTTTTTTTTCTTCCGTCTGGAAGCGAGCTGCTTACTGGTAGCTACTTCCTTATTCGATTGTTGGTCAATTTAGATTTTAGAGGCATCTTAGCCAGGAATATGCAATAGTGCTGTTTTGTGCATATTAAAGGTTTGAAGTGCATTCGTGAATGGCAGAAGCAGGGGACAGTGACAATGCCCTAGCTAGCAGGATAATTGCCCCAGAGACTGACCATATATACATATGACCAATGCCCAAACCCCCTCTCAACCCAAGCTAGGACCAGGGAGGGCCAGGCAATGGCTGCTAATTACTCAGCAGGGAGACCTATATGCTCCCCCAAAGCCCCCACCCATAGCTCACAAGGAGTCCTTAGCTCACAAGGATGGTTATGTTGCAGACACTGCAATTAACTATCGAGCTTGTGCGTGCTCAAATCCCAGTCCGGCAGATCGCCAGACGGACGTTTCTAGTAGGGCCACTACAACCCTTACTCACACGAGTTCTCTCTCGCATGCAAGCATTCAGCGATCCTTTATTTATTTATCTGTCCTTTTATAGATGATATATATATATATATATATATATATATATATATATATATATATATATATATATATATATATATATATAAAGAGAATACAAGTCGGAAGTTTCACTGGTCATCGACGATACTCTATCTGATGAAATGCCTGCAGGGAACAGAAGGCCAAGTTGTTGATCAACCTGTGGGTTCCTCCTTAAGCCTCCAATCTTGGAGAGTCCCGACTCTCTTTCCAGTAATGGCAGACTCATTAGAACTGAATTGGGAGAGGTCTGACTGTTTGCTTTAATCAAAGAGAATCTTCGTTTCACCTCGGAATCAATACCCTCCCCCCCTCAGCCGTGCTTAAGGAGAGGTTGTAGAAAACATGGAGTCTTGTGGATGCTCTCACTTCGTTGTGGCAAAATGTTTCTCCTTTTTTTTCAAACTGGATAATTCTGGATTCATTTAGCTTTAACTTGGTTTCTCCTTGCTGTGATTTTGATATTTCTTTTTTTATTGATATTCAGCTAAAACAGTTTTTTAAAGGAAAGTTATTATATCGAAACCCAAGAAAATCAATAAAACTTGAAAACGATGGATCAACTAATTGGTTTACGCATCTAATCCATTCCCTTTGTAAGGCAGATTAGGCAGCAAGAAGATATAACAAAAGAAGGGAAAGAAAGGTTGACTTTTATGATGCTGGAATCCTGGAAAGGTTAACTTGAAATAAGATAGTAGTAGTCGGTTAAACTTCTCTCATAAGTAATATGGACTCCATAACAAGTAGGTTGGTGCTATGGATAAGAAAACTTTTCATAAGCAATATTTAGCAATAGAATATAATAAAGGATGTTATGAATACAGTATAGAAAACATTTGTATGTGCGTCATGTTGACAAATAATTTACTTAATCCAAATGTTTCTGGAAATATTCCTGACAAAAGATGGTTGTTGTTGAGAAATTTTGAAAGCATATGTTCTGTTCCCGTTACGACGTATGCCTCGATGCTAAGGTAATAGATGTCATATTTTTTTGAATGAAAATATATACTCGTTCATCTGGTAAGATGATCCACCGAAGAAAGAGTGGAATTCTGAATGAATTATAAGTTATTTTGTCTGCATTCTCTCTCTCTCTCTCTCTCTCTCTCTCTCTCTCTCTCTCTCTCTCTCTCTCTCTCTCTCTCTCTCTCGTATTTATATATATATATATATATATATATATATATATATATATATATATATATATACATATATATATATGTATATATATATATATATAATATATATATATATATATATATATATATATATATATATATAAGAGAACACGTGTTACTTCATGCATACGTATATGTTTATCTTTGCATTTTTAACTTCACTAAGAAAACTTGAATACAGAAAAAATACCAATTTATTACGTAAACTCTCTTCATCCAGCAGCTAGGTCATCCTCATTTCCTACCAAGATGGCCACCATCATGCGATCAGTTTCTCCATAGGTATTTTCTTCCTTTGCTCTATTATCCTCACATCTGGTGCAAGTAATACGAGACGAAAGCAAAAACCTAAACCTTTAATCGCCCAATCGGACATCCATAAACAAGTATTAGCTCTCAGTTTCGGTTTAATCAAAAGACTCCGACGGAGAAACAATACCCCTATTTTTTTTTAGGCCGTAATCTCAGCCGGATATTTATAGACGAATCAAGAGGGAAAAGTGAGCTATTGTTCCGGAGGAAACGACCTTTTGCCTTAGAGGTAATTAGTGGTTTCCTCTATAATAGTAACCCGAATCATGACGAGGCTGTGGCGTGTCTCTCCGTCGTTAGTGGGCGGAGTTTGCGTGCCAAGGTTGTAATAAAAAAAGACTTTACGTCTATTAAATTGCGGATTCTGGTATCACAGACATTCTCTCTCTCTCTCTCTCTCTCTCTCTCTCTCTCTCTCTCTCTCTCTCTCTCTCTCTCTCTCTCGACCGTTCTGAAGGTCACTGTCATAGGTTTTAGGATTAATGCATGCACAGAGCACTTAGTAAAATTTTACTATATTACTTAAAATGGTTGATGTAGATTTGAGGATATTTTTGGGAATGACTGAATTTCAGTTAGAAAGAACTAAAAGATTGGTTTTGAGGAGGGAGCGATATTTGAGGTTTCCATTTAACGAGATAAGTATCATGGGTAATGATGGTGTCGTAGAAAATTAGCTTAAAAAACTTTTGTCATAGAAAAATTGTATACAAAAAGCTATGTCCATTTTAGGGAGAAAGTCACCTTTGTAGTAATGGTACCGTAGAAAACTAGATTGTGAAATTTGATTTTCTCATGGATGATTGAATGCAAAAAGCTATGCAGTTGTTCATATGTGTGTATTGTTTATATACACATAATTACACATTTCTGTGCTATGTTTATATACACATAAATACACATTTGTGAGTTGTTTATATACACATAAATACACATTTGCGTGCATTGTTTATATACACATAAATATCCATAGATTTTAATGAATACAGAGATACGTTGCTTACATATTTTTTTCATATATTGGTGAATATGCATATAAATATAAAAAGGGTATTCTTTAAAAGAAAACAGAATCGAGGAAATGTTGTGATTGCAAAATGTTTTAATCGATGAACTTTCATCGATAAATAGGATTTTGCTACCGACTTCGACATTCAGTAAGGTAGTTAAGTAGACAAATATCATTAAAGTTTATAATCATATAAGTTCGTATCTTACACTGTTAAAAACAACCGTAATCTTAATCGAAAATTCTCCGTAAAAATCTACTATTCTCAGCCGTATTTCAGTAAAATACAAGTGACCGTAATTTTACCATAATTTATCATGTTTTACGGGTTGGTGATCGTAATATCACTTTTTTTACGTCAATATATCCGTTTTTAAAAAGGTAAATGCCTGGCAATATTAATTCCATGATTTTTACCGTATTGTTTAATACAAATTTTTAACAGCGTATGCTACGACTATTTCATACTAGTGTGAATTTTCCGAATCTGTATTTGTGTCACGAGATGAAACACTCCTCCTCTCACAATCACCCGCTCCCTCTTTCCGAATTTGACACTACCAGCATGGAAATCAACGTTCACTCATTGTTGAATCTGCAGCCATTTTACGATTCCTTTGGTGCCTAAAGCTAATTTCTCCTTTTGCATAATGCCATCTTTCCTCCTCATTGATAATCATAAAACTCGCAAGATGATGTAGCTTTGCTCATTTGCTGAATTTATTTAGGATAAAAGTTAGACTAACGATGGTTTTAGTTTATTAAATATTTTTAAAACGATTGTTAAATAATTACTGTACGCGATCCGTTGAAATGACTGCTAATTTTTTAGATATGCATGCACATGCACATTCCCTCTCATCAGGGTATAACTACTCTCTCTCTCTCCCCTTACCCTAGGACCCGGGGGTGTTGAGCGTGTATATATATATATATATATATATATATATATATATATATATATATATATATATATATATATAAATCAAACACTTGCCCTTTATTATATAGGGGAGGTTACATCCTCTAGATGTCAAAAGGCTTAAAATTTGGTAAAAAAAAAAAATCTGTCTAAACTAATATTAAGTATATCTAGGAAGTTTTACACTTAACGATTCGACTGATGTATAAAGAAACAAATGACCTCAAGAGTTCACTTCAGGTCAACAAAGACTATTATCATGGTTTATCTCAACCGTCAGCTGTCAAATGCAATTTTCCCCCTCTGTCTAACTAGCGAACAACCGATGAATGTTGAATGTTGGTGAAATGTGTGTTACCAACATGTAGCTTGCATATTGCACGGTTCTAGGCTTAACGCCAATCTATGTTTATGTGAACATTGATAAAAAAAAATATATTCAGCGCAGTAATGAATACAGTGTAAACTATTGATAGCAGTAATGCTGATTAACAGTTGGTTTTATTTCAAATTAGCACAACAAAGATTGTTTTGAATGACTGGAATAATTTGTATTATTGTTTCAACTATACGTGAACCAGGTAACTATATCTATCTATCTATTTGTCCAATATATATATATATATATATATATATATATATGTGTGTGTGTGTGTGCGCTATATATATGTATATGTGTATGTACTGTATATATATATATATTAGCATATATATATGTGTATATATATATATATATATATATATATAATTTAAGATACATTAAACATTCATTGTTTGTGTTTTCTAAAGGATGAATATATATATATATATATATATATATATACATATATATATATATATATATATATATATATATATATATATATACATATATATATATATATATATATATATATATAATTTAAGATACATTAAACATTTATTGTTTGTGCTTCTAAAAGATGAGCAACAAAATAACAAAATTGTAAAATCACTATAACTAGATGCAATCAGTATATCGAAAATCTAGATTCACAAAGAGAGAGAGAGAGAGAGAGAGAGAGAGAGAGAGAGAGAGAGAGAGAGAGAGAGTCATACTCATACGCATACTCAGGAATGCTATGTTCAATAATTGATACGTCAGAGAAGAAAATCAAAGGCTCTCCCTTTTTTTTTGTGTAATGGGCTGAGCAAACATTTATTCCTCCGGAGGGAGAAACAAGGAGATGAAGAATGTTTTTCAACTCCTGCTTCGACTGGAGGAACAAAGGAAGGCCTTTGCCAAACATATTTTTGTTAAGAAGCAGATGTTTCGGTGTAATATTAATCACACTTCTTTTGTTCCGTTGCTCCGAGACCCCGGATGCTTGTATCCAGAAAGGGAATTGGCGTCTGATTGATGATTGTGCGATGTTTTCCTTTATTCCGTTATGAGACTTTCGCAGGCACAATATCTCTCTCTCTCTCTCTCTCTCCTCTCTCTCTCTCTCTCTCTCTCTCTCTCTCTCTCTCTCTCTCTCTCGTGAGAACTTTCGTTGAAAATATACTCTTCATACTTATAATCTTTTAAGACACGGAGGAAAATTAATAACCTATTTTAAATATAAGGAAAATTAATTTCTTCAAGAAAATTATTACATCGCCTAAACCTCAAACATTCTCTCTCTCTCTCTCTCTCTCTCTCTCTCTCTCTCTCTCTCTCTCTCTCTCTCTCTCTATTGTAAAAGAATTCTTCGTCGTTTTAGTTGTTCTTTTGTAGCGCCGTTTAGCCCTGAATAAATAGTCACGAGAGAAACGTAATGTTTACCAATAATTTGTTTGTTTATTCGGATTTTTTTTTCATTGGTAAACAATATGCCGGTAGATGAGGGCTGCAGAAATGCTGTGATTATAACGTTGTGAGTTTCCACGTAACTAGAGTATTAACATTGGCTTAAAGATCTATTAAAGCTTATCTATACAACGTTTGTTAATATTTTATGTAGTATTTTTCATTACGATTTAATACCGGAACGCTGTTACAATACCATTGTAATTTTTTTTTCAGGGATAACTCTAATATTCCAACTTGTAAGTAGGTTGTCGATAAGTTATATATGTATATGTATGCTAGGCTGTATGTATGTGTGAGTATGTGTGTATGTGTACATATTGTATGCATATATTTATGTTCATATGTAGATCTGTATGTACATGTATTTGTATTTGTGTGTGTGTGTCTTCAACTAGGCCATAGCACTTATTTTTACGTTAACTAAATCTGGACCATATAAAAGCTTCATGCTTAATGGACTTGGGCTGTGCTACTAATGTTTATAACATAGTTATTGTAATAAAAGCCAATAAAGATATCAATATATTAATATTAGTATCGCTGTTGTGAAACATTTTTAAAATACACAACAGAGAAATGAGGATAACTTTCACTTTATAATTTCTCCTCGTATCTTGTTTGGAATACACGAATTCATACATTTGACTGCAGCGGATGTATCGCTCTGCATAATTCATCTGGAAGAAGAAAGTCCAAACAACA
>NC_090768.1:33549051-33556551 GCF_036898095.1 Palaemon carinicauda | reverse complement strand
AATTAGACAAGTTTCATTCCTGTTACATGAGGGGAATTGAAATCTTTTGAGGCTAGGCAAATTTTCCATTCATTTTACTTTCATCATTCTTTTGTTTTGATGATTTATAAAGAGTAAAAATTGCATTTTCAAGATTATTCGTCTGTTTAGAATATATTAATTCTTTATATCTTTGCTGGAAATCCTAGTTTTCTCATATTCACTTTTGAGAAGAATGATTGTATTGTTTTACGTATCTCCGCTTTATTAATTTCAAGCCTTATTGTAAATTGGCCGTCACTTTATTAATTTCAAGCTTTATTGTAAATTTGCTGTCCGAGATTTTCAATCCTTTTATCGAATTCCAAAATTTTTTCTTGCAGAAAATACATGTGTTTGATGTTTGTATCTTCTGAAACACGTAGCTGATTAGTAATTAATTATAAGAAATTATCTCAGATATTTTCACGGCCCGTTACCAGTATGTTAGATCGCAATTATTATTTGTATCCTACATAAAAATATGAAGAATATTCGGAAAAAAATCGTTCCTTTGGATTTCCTTACGCAGTTACAAAAATGCAAGCAACACACTGTGTTGCCGTACCGCTCTGAAAGCTCACGTATGCAAATAGTCGCAATTCGCTGGTAATTTAAGATGCCTGGTTTGCGCAGAATGACAATCGTTATCAACAGCGAGTTGAAGAATAAAAGACTCTCTCTCTCTCTCTCTCTCTCTCTCTCTCTCTCTCTCTCTCTCTCTTTCCAGCATTTTATATTAATCGCGGATAGTGAAATATTTGAATTTTAGTGATTTTGGTATTCTCAAAGGAAGTGGATATATTTGACATTGAATAAAGTTTAATTAAATACAATTAATGTAATTTGATCTGTGATATATTAATTCCTTATGTCTGTTCAACAAGGAGGTCATTGTATTGTTAATACAAAAGCCCTTTTATACATTTAAGGTTTAATAATAACACAATGATGTCAGACAAATAATACAGGAAGCAAGCAAGCAGTGCAGTACTTAAAAGTTCCGTAATTAATTAAACAATTCAAAGTCATGTTTGGGTAACTTCAGAGTGAATGACATTCATTAGTTTCTGGGGATTCACTGATAATAATGATATGCGCTCCTTTCTCTCTCTCTCTCTCTCTCTCTCTCTCTCTCTCTCTCTCTCTCTGATAGACTAGATAATATGCTCTCTCTCTAATAGACTAGATACTGATATGCTCTTTCTCTCTTTCTTTTAGACTAGATAATATGCCCTCTTTCTCTCTCTCTCTCCTCTCTCTCCTCTCTCTCTCTCTTCTCTCTCTCTCTCAGATTATGCGAATATCAACCACAGATTTATCTCACTACTGAATTAATGATACCATCTTTTGTTATTTTGAGGTCGTGAAATTACCAAGCGATCGCAATCACCGTAACCGACGTTTGACTTATTCATAATCGCGTCTAATTTGTGAGTAACGAGCTCTCGGAGAGCTTGCCTATTAAACCCGTCTTTAGGAATGTATGTCTCTTTTACAATGTATCCGATGACATTTTGCATCTGACGTCAGCGCTGGCCATGTGTCCCAAAGCTAGTGCATAATTGACCGAATGAACTTGAAGGATTTATCTGCGGCCAACGTATGGATAGACTTTTGTTGTGCCGGAAATTTTGAACATTTTTATTTTATATAGAGAAGCCAGTCATGTTGGTGTTCCCTTTGCTGGGAACAATATTAAAGGAAGATATAGTTATAATCGCTGGTCTCTGGTAAAGATTTTCAAGCTATTTATTTTGATTAGAAGATCGTGTTTTTTTTTTTTTTTTCAAATCGATTTTAGTTATATTGTAGGCTATTACACTGAGCCATAATTGTGGTTAGCTTTATTGGATAGTTATTTGTTGTGCCACACACACACACACACACACACACACACATATATATATATATATATATATATACATATACTGTATATGTACGTATCTATATAAATATGTATACACACATACAGAGAATAGATACATATAGATACATGTGTATATGTACATATTGCACACTCTGGTACACACACATATATCTATCTATCTATCTATCTATATATATATGTGTATATATATATATACAGATACACACACACATATATATATATGTATATGTATATATATATATATATATATATATATATAGGTGTGTGTGTGTGTTTGTGAATCTGTATATGTATGTATTTTACTGTATATACAATGTACATTATATATACATAAGGTATTTTATATACATATCTATATATATAATTCTTATATAGATATATATTACACTCATCGATGATCACAATTCCTTAGGTAGAATACATGAAAGACTGTCTATATTTGTTATCTTCCCAAATACTCAATTTTTTCCACCTTTAGAGGAGATACTTTCAACACTAGTCTCTCTCTTTCTCTCTCTCTCTCTCTCTCTCTCTCTCTCTCTTTCTCTCTCTCTCTCTCTCTCTCTCTCTCTCTCAGCGTACGGGCTATTCTAGTGTTAATCAAAACAGACCGTGATGTCTTTCAACATCTACGTCTTTTACCAGTCTCCAAAAGCTTTTATCCCCTAATGATGTTTCTGTGAATGGCCTCTAGTCCTCCATCGCTACCCAAAGAGATAAAAAAAACCTACGTAATTTATTTTTTTTTGTCGTGAGATTATCAGAGATCAAAAGAGGAGTCATTCTACGTTGTTATCTTCTCTTAGTGAGAGAGAGAGAGAGAGAGGAGAGAGAGAGAGAGAGAGAGAGAGAGGTCAGTTTCTGCTTTCAACTTGCCAAAAGGTCCCAGTTTCAATTGGGCATATCTCAAGTGGAATTGTTTTTGGGATAGAAGAAGATCAGGTAATAAATGAAAGAAGTTGGATGTAAAGAAAATATAGTAAAAAATGATGGAATTGATTATTTCTTTTGTTATCTATTAATATCTATTCACACCCTTTTGTCCTGAGTATGGTGAAAGGTCTTATAAACATGTTTACATTATTTACATGTTTATTATTGCATTTAATTGCCTTTCAGTCATCGATTATACCTAATTTTAAAAATATTGTAACCACGTGTTATAAATGTAAACTTTATCATGAAAAAATGTAAAAGGAATTTTTCAGTGTTATAGTCTAAAATGTTGTCAAAATTGATTGTTACTAATTTATCCGTAGTTCCCAGATGAAGCAATTAGTTAAGGTCTATTTTTTCTATATATCTATATTTAATGTTTTCATTTTCTATATACATTTTGGAGATCACAACGTTGTCCTTTACAAGTATGCTGTTTTTGCAAGAACTCGGTTGATAAAATAACTAGGTATATTGTTTGAATTTTTTATTAAGAGTGAAGAAATAAAAGTCATTGTTGAAAATTAGCAGAGGAAAGAATCAATTAAATGTATATGGATTTATCCATGAATAAAATTCGGTCATATGTTTTGAAAAGAAAGTATTTTCAGCAACAAGTTGACCCTAATTAACATCCCACATGATAATTTAATTAATCTTCTTTGTACTTAAACACACTAGAATGTTCAAATTGGAGATCACCAACGATCAGAATGTTCTTGAAAAAAGATAGTCGAGAACGCTAAAGTGTGATTTATTAAAACTTACACTGTATAGCAACTCCCTGGAACAGTAACGAACTTCCCATTATTATTAAGATCTTTCTACTACACGGTATCTGCCACGGTCGGCTTCCTCCTCTCGTCTGACTTCCCCTTGAGGGCGAAGGTTCGGGAGATATGCTTTTGATGATCCTTGATGTTGGATAAGCTTATCAAGGCATCGTGATCACTTTGACGGACCGCCATTGATTAATTCAATGCCGAGATCACAAATGCTGAAAGGTCGAATATCACTTCTGTCTTCTTGCCTTATACGTATTGTATAAATGGGGTAAGCGAGGAAGCAGAGCCTTGCTGACTTCGGAATCGTTTTTTTTTTTTTTTCATTATTATCTCTTCCAACCAAGTTGGGAGGAGGTTGTTTTCACCCCTGTTCTTCTGTTTATCAGTTTGTTTGTTTGTTTTTTTGTGAACAACTTCCTTGTCACAATTTTACTCACAGAGTTGTGAAACTTTCAGGGATTGATTGTTATGTTGAGACGTGGAAGTGATTCAGTTTTGAAAGTCATAGGTCAAACATCAAGGTCGAGCAAAAGGTCAAACGAAATAAGCTGCCATGAAGGAGGTCTGCACTTTCTGAGTGCTTTTCTTGTTATTATTCGTAACCGTATCGAAATAGATTATGTCCATCAATAATTAACTCAGAAAGATAAATGTATCAAGAACTTTATAATTTTGATTGTTTGCTGTTCCTGGTAGTTTCTTTTACGTTTGTGCTTTATCATGGCAATTAATGTTGTATTGCGTGTATTTATTATATATATATATATATATATATTTATATATATATATATACAGTATATATATATATATATATATATGTGTGTGTGTGTGTGTGTGTATGTATGTATATGTGTGTATGTGTGCACACTCACATACATTATATATATATATATATATTATGTATATATATATATATATATATATAATGTGTAAATATGTATATATATACATATATATTTATAGGAAAATATATTTGGCCCCTTAGGGTAATTGTAAGAAATTATACTTTGAATGTATGCATTCCTAATCATTTTGAATTTGTCGCAGGGTCTTGTTTTGGGTGTCTCATGCCTCTTAACTGGCTGTAGTGAGGATCGGGTTTCTGTGTCGTATTACACGACTACATTAGACTGCAATATAGTGGATTGTCGGTAAACGACGACAACCTCCGACATTCAAAATACGCTCCGTTACAGACCTGTTCGATGGCATATTGAATACCAGCGGAGATGTAGTATCTGTTTTCAATCCTGAATCTTGTATCAAAGCAATATTCTCGAATAATGGAAAGTTGAATAGGAACCATCCAGCCAGAATCTGGAGCGTGGAAAGAGGCAGGCGTGTGTTTTTTTTATTTTATTTTATTTTTGAGGATTTGAGGACACATCCTGTTGCTTCTAAAGGAGAAACAAAATGTCGAAGATTTTGTCTCTTCGCGAGAGAAAATTTAGTTCTCGTTCTCCACCGTCGTCTCCTCTTCTGCCTCTGCCGACGAATGGTGGAGACCAACGTGGTAATAAAACTTTATTAATGTTAACAAGCTCAAGATGTTTTTGACCTCTGCCTGGCCTCCGGCAGCTGTTGGCACGCATGTGTGTGTGTCTCTCTCTCTCTCTGCCGGCCTTCTGTCTTCCCAACTAAATGGTGTATCAAGCGTCCCACGACCTCCCCCCCCCTTCCCTTCCTTACCCAGCTTAGTCAACTGCACACACAACTAGAAGTTATTAGATAATGACAATAACATTTGGTGGCTTTTAATCCATTTCTCCATGCAGTGGAGCAGCGCTGCTCTTCTCTTTGCTGGGATGAAACGGAAGGATGGCATCATCCGGGAGACAGGCAATGGATCGGTTTAGATTTGATTTCTGTAAAGAAATTAGTTACTGATTTTTATTTTTGATTACGTAAGTTTGAGGAAATTTAATTCTAATTACCTAAATTATCTTTAGTTCTCTTGGGAAAATTGAAACTGGAATCAGTATGTATCTTGGTGTGAAAATAGTACTCTGTATTATTCGATTGATTGGGCTTTTTGATAGCAAGGACTGGTCTTCTCTATGTCTAGTTAACTAATATCAACAATATTATTGTTGTTATTTTTGCCAATGTCGTATTCGTTATTTTGTATATATATATATATATATATATATATATATATTCATATTAGCCTATTTTGGGGAAGGGGAATCTTATCAAAAATAACTAAAAATCACAATTAATGATAACGTTGCATAGTAAGGACAATAATAAACGTCACTGGTATTTGGTAATGGATACCTGCTGAATTTAACTTCAATATTTTAATGAAAGCAATATGTTCCTTTTTACATAAAATAGTTTTTTTTTTTTCCTAATTCAAACTAAAGCTTACCAAAACCATGTGCAGTCCATTTTAGTCTTTGCCATTTAATTTGTTGTTTGTATTCGTCATGAAGAAAAAATTTATGAAATTTTATTTGTATAGTACGAGGGTGAAGAAAAATTTGTAAATTTTCATTGTGTGATGAAGAAGAAAAATATGTCTTTGTTCGTAATATGCGATGAAGAAGAAAAAAATATATTTTTTGTAGTGTGATAAAGAAAAAAAATGTCTTTTCTGTTTGTATTGTGTGATGAAGAAGAAAATAAATTAGGTAAGTGTTTATTGTGTGGTAAATAAGAGGAAAAGATGTTTTTTGTTTGTTTGTATTGTGTGATGAAGCTGAAATTTAGGTTACTATTTTGTTTGTATTACGTGATGAAGAAGAAAAATTTAATTTTTCTTTGTACTGTGTGATGAAGAAAAATATGTCATTTTCAAAATGTGGAGACTTCGAAATGCATAGGTCGGACTCTGGTTATTTGTCTCTCCCCCATTAATGTTTATTTATGGCTCGTATGCAATGTGTATATTAACGTGTATGTTTAGTGTGTAAATCTTATGCTGCGAATGTATTATTCAGTTGCAAGTCGTGATGTGGATTTTAATTTGCATATCCACTTTGTGACAAGCTAGGGGAGACCTTTATGAATGAGTATAATAATTGTATGTTGGCTTACACAATATACAGTATATTACGTATGTTTTTGTCTGCGCGTATGTTGGTATTAGCGAACATACAGAATGTATATTCGTGAGTCTTGGTGTTTTTGTGCGTTTGTGTATTTTTCATTCTATGGTGTACACACCGTACGGTTTTTTTTTTTTTTTTTTTTTTTTTTTGTATGTTGATAATAAAGAATACGCATAATATATTTTCGTAATTTGCTATTAAGAAACACAAATTGTGTACTCGTAAGCCTTGGTGTTTGTGCATGTTTGTGTAAGGTATACCTATAGTATGTGTGTTTGGTATGTTGACAATAAAGATCACGCAAAATGCATTTCCGTAATTTAGTATTAATGAACACACGTCGTTTGTGCATGATTGTGTAGGACATACTTATAGTACAGTATGTGTGTGTTTGTGTATGTTGACAATAAGAACACGCAGAATGTATTAACGTAACTTTGGTGTTTAAATGAGTACGCTCTCTCTCTCTCTCTCTCTCTCTCTCTCTCTCTCTCTCTCTCTCTCTCTTTGAGCAGAGCCATGAAATAAGAAGAGTTATGATAGACTCGTAATTTCTCGAGTTGTTGAGCTGCGGAATTTTTCGTTACATCGACTTGAAGAAGGAAATTGAAACGCCGTTGTGTTTCCCTCAGTGTGAAATAAATCTTCCTCTGTTTCTTTCGTTAGGCTTCAGAGACTACCCGGGGAATTTCCTTCTTCTTGCTTATGATAGTTAATTCTTGTTTCATCTATTACTCATTGAATTTAGTGTTTCAGAGGTATTCGATATATTGATAGAATTGCACAATTTTTATTACTAATATTTTAGTTCATTCTT
>NC_090768.1:33539051-33541551 GCF_036898095.1 Palaemon carinicauda | reverse complement strand
CTGTACTTCCCGACACACAGGTTTGAGTGATTGCGTCCTTTCTAGAATACATAACCAAGCGTCATCAACTCGCGTCCCGAAACTTTCGTAGTAATCCATTGGCCGCAGCAAACTTTTGAGAAGTGATACGTTCGGCGAAGACGACCCTATTTGGGAAGATTAGGCCGCATTTTCCGAGCAGTAAAACTCCTGTTGGTTGCTCGATGAGCCATGAGCTGGAATCGCGGAAGATTATTACAAGAAGTGACGGCCCTCATCTGTCAGCGGACTGCTGCTGCTGCAGCTCTCCCGTACAAGGACGTTTCCTTCCTTCTAGGTTGCCAGGAGGGTTTCTTTGGGGCCTCTGGAAACATGAGGATTTGTGGTAGTTATTCCATGGATGTTTATTTGATCCTTTTAAATTTCATTTTCTTTCTGATATTATTGACTGAAATCCGTTAATTTATGATATTCCAACAAAGATTCTCTCTCTCTCTCTCTCTCTCTCTCTCTCTCTCTCTCTCTCTCTCTCTCTCTCTCTCTCTCTGGTAGTTAGTCATTCGATGTTTATTTGATGCTAGCAAAGTTTTATTTCTTTCTGATCATATTTGTTGAATTCCGATAAATTAATTTATACCAATCAAGATGAAATATTTCTCTCTCTCTCTCTCTCTCTCTCTCTCTCTCTCTCTCTCTCTCTCTCTCTCTCTCTCTCTCATGATAAAAAAATCCCATGGCTAGAATAGTGAGTAGTTATTCTATAGAGGATTTACCCTGAGAAATCAAATGGTTAACTTTCTCTGTAATGTGTAAGTTTCTCAGTAGGTTACCATCGACCTTCTAGTCTTTGTTATACACAGAGATTGTCTATTAATAGATAAATAGAAACTATATGAAGATAGATTTTTTTCAATTGTTGTCTACTATTTTTCAATTTCTCTCAAATTATATTAGATCTATGTATAAGGTGAGTTATACTGGGAAATATTTAGCATTAGAATATACTTTAAGTCCACAGAGATGATATAGAAACAGAACGTAGTATTTTACTAAATAATTTGTTGCCTTATCAACCGGTGTCAGTTGTTGCTATCATGATTCAGCTTATACGGTAGTTTATCTGCTACCCTAAATTTCACTCCATCATCATCACAAACTCGCAATGAAAAGATGCAATTTCAGGAGTGGTAAACATTGCATAACCTTTAACATCTTCACTCCAGTAAAAAAGAGAAAAAACTGCGATTGCGATAAACTTGAAGCTTAGAGGGGAAGGATTAGTTACAGTTATGCAAAGTAAAAAGATAGAAACTGCGATAAGCTTAAACCTTAGGTTGGAGAGAATATGTACAGTTACTATTATTATTATCATTATTATTATTATTATTATTATTATTATTATTATTATTATTACTAGCTAAGCTAAAACCCTAGTTGGAAAAGCAAGATGCTATAAGCCCAAGGGCTCCAATAGGGAAAAAGATAGAAACTTCTATAAGCTTAAAACTTAGGTGGGAGAGACTAGATACAGTTACCCGGCTGTGTCAGAGCTTAATAGTTTAAGCATTTTCACTTTTTATTTTTTCAAGTAAAACATTGAAGATGTTTAGCTTTAACATCATCTTCGTTCAGTATAAAAGAAAACTGAAGAACATCTCTTGTTCTCTTACGGTGGGATAGTGCAATTGTAAAGATGATTACTCATGCAGTGTTGAGCATGCTGTTAATAAGCTTAATTGAGTCAACGATGGGGCTGGCTCTGGTTCAATCTAGTTCAACCGGCGTCTCGAAAATGATACGCTCTTATTAAATGATTATCACCTCCACTCTTCATTTATCCGTTGGTCTCTTTCGTAACGGAAGATCATTTTGAAGGACTCTGTTCTTTATCATTTTAAATACAAGTTTTGGGTTGCTAACGGCATGAAAGACCCATTGTGTATAGTTTTATAACGTTAACTTTTAAAGCTTCTGAATGACCACTTTCACGGGTTGTATAGATATTTTTCCTGTTTGTGACTTAAGGATTTGATGTTTTTAGTAGCATTTTGTGAAAATTTTATATTTTTCTGTTAGGTAAAAGCCCATAATTATTAATATTTACTTTTAAAAAATCTTAAAGCTTTTTTATGCAAACTAATAGCGTATTTCTGTAATAGATTGTAATTCCTTGACCTTACTTCAGTACAGTTTTGAAATTGTTTATTTGGTAAGCTCAGTATATGGTTATTTATATATTATCATGATGTTAATTTAATGTTTATACTAAAAAAGGTATTATTGTGCAATCATACTACTAAAGACACACTCCAAATGTTTAGGGTTAGTTTAGGGTTCTCGGAAAGTTCACAGAACTATCGTAGTAAATCTTCCACTTGTGACGCATCTACAGATAAATTCACTTTCTGACCAAAAAAAGTAGATGAATTAAAGATGTTTTTCTTTTTTTCTTTTTTCAGGTACGTACGGCTCTCGTAGAATTCACTTTGCACGAGGAAATCAAATTAGTTCACAGTCAAGA